>NC_140775.1:100012274-100206686 GCF_044657685.1 Stegodyphus dumicola
TAATCTGGAACCGTAGATATCGTCTTAGATATAATTAATTGTATTATTAGCTACGTAAAAGACCGTGTTTCACGTAATGACTTATAGTGATAAAAATCTGAAAGAAATGCAAATGGATTGATTAAAAATATTGATAAAATACCTGGAACTGCTGTACATAATTAGTAACATAAAACTGCACTATAGGTATGTACAATATTCAAGTACTGTGTAAACTTACCTACACTATTAGCTAGTAGTTTGTATTTAGTTTTTTCTCTTTAACAGAAAACACAATTTTTAGCGGAAGCCCTTGTTTTGTAATAACTATGAGATTTTCTTGTGTTTCTTAAATGGATTATGGCAGCGCATGCGTGCTAAGGGCTATCCATTTTGCAGGAGAAATTTCTTTGCAGAGGACTTTCTGACAAAGACTTATTTACTAATTCAGAAGTCAAACAACAAAAATCAGCGTTATATTTTCAAAATTTTCGCAGGACTAGTTTCGATGGTTTTTACCGAACCACCATCCTCAGCTGCAAAACCGCAAATGAACAAGATAGGAAATAATGACTAGATAAGATAAGAAAGCCTGGATAAGAATAAGCAAGTGGCGCCATCTTTTGATGAAACCAGAACTAAAACATAATTTCTTTAAAGGCCGAAGGCAAAGACGGATTGGAATTAGGATTGTTAATTAGAACAGAAAGATTTTTTTGAATGTGAATTCAATTTGAATGTTTATTCGGCGTATTATTGTGTCTTAATTAAAGACTTATTTGCGTTCGCGTTACCGTGGACGATATTGTGATCTCAAGAATTGCTCGTGGAATGGTTGTTTCAAGTTATATCCTGCGTTTTCTTCGGAAAGCATGCGAGGACTCTCCGCCTTATGCAGAATACATTGTGAAATGCTTTAGGGAAGAAACTTCTCGTATTCATGTTATAAGGTATTCCTCCTGCTTTCCTAGCGTGCCTTCGTGGTGTAGTGGTCAGCACGCTGGGCCGGTATCCAGAGGTCCGTGGTTCGATTCCCGGCGGAGGCGTTTGTTAATTTTCCCTTTCCTGCTTCGAAAAAATCCTAATGTCTCTACAATATTAGATAGGGGAAGAAAAACGAAAATTAAGCCCAGCCATAGTCACTGAGAACTGAACCCACGAGGAAATACAACCGGACTCGAATCTACTAATACTCGAGTGTCTAAGAGGGGAAAAATTGACTCTTGTTCCGTAAGTTTAATATTCGAAATTCGAGCAAAATGACAGCAGTGCGTTCTAGAAACGTAGCCTCTCGGACTCCCCAATACTGCTTTCCCGCGCGTCTGCAAGCTCATTTCTTGGAACCTGAATAAACTCAAAGTATAGAAATGGTCACTGAAGAACCCGCATGCACTCTCAAATTACAGGAAATTCTTTTGACTTTGAGCTCACACCGCACAATTTATTCTTCATAAAAATGTTGGTAAGGAATATTGCCAGTGGTCAGAGATTATATGACCTTTTTTCTTTCCATGCCCGTTACTTCTTTAAACCTTTCTTTTACTCTTGCCCTATACTTCTACCTTTCATCCCTATACTCATTTGTAGCTTTATGGCAGTTCTTATGAAAGTTTCCCAGCATAAGATTAATGATGCCCGAAATGCTTGAAATTGATGAGTATGTATCAGTGCTCGGAAAATGAATGATTCTTATTTCTATCAGTTTCTGAAACGTTATGTTGTGCAATGTGAAAAATGCCTTCTTCCTTTCTCATTAGCCAACTCTAAAACCGTTCATAAAAGCCTTTGACTATTATACTAAAATCACAAATAACATACAAAACATAGATCGGTGGCTCAGAGTCAATGATTTTGAAAAACTTCATGAGAAGCTTCGATAGTAAATCTTGAAGTTTGCCAATCATGGCTTCGGATTGAAATTACAATTTTTTGTTTCAATAAAAATTGAAATGACTGAATTTTAATTTTTGAATACCTTAAAGACCGACGAGTTTATTGTTTTCAGTAAGCAGATTTCGTATTATGGCAAAATGAAAATTTCGTGGAACTTAAGAAAATAGTTTGAAACAGACCTCGTGCTGCTCAAGAGATTCTATAAAATAAATGCAAAGCTACGTCCTGAATAATCATATCTTTTTTTTCTTTTTTAAGTAAATACACTTATGTTGAGTAGTGAAGTTCCTGGCGTTAATTCGAGGCTGTGTGGCGTTAATTTATAATAATATTACATCACACCATATATTTTATTACTATCTGTCTCTGCGGTTGTGAGCAACTGATTTTGTTTGAAACAAACTCGTGCTCAAGCGATTCGATGAAATAAATGCAAAGTTATGCCCAGAATAATCCTGTCTTTTTTTATTTTAAATAAGTGCACTTACCTCCATATGGCGTTAATTTATAATGAAATAATATCACACCTTATCTTGTACTGCCATTTGTCTCTATTTTTCTGAAAAAATCATTTTAAAAATAAAATTTCTCATCGTACGTTTTTAATTTCTGGGCGATTAATCCTTAAATTAGTAAGACTATCGTAATTATTTAGCTTAAAATTATTTCGGAAGATAAATTGAAATCCTAATGCATTGGTTATATTGCTTTTCTTTTTAAATTTATAATTGCTAATTTAATAATTGCTAATAACCGATTTCTATTAATAATCAACACTCTGTAACGTTATCTAATTCGTAAGATCGTGGTTTATTGGGCAATAAGAATGATGGGTTGTATTTCCTTGGAAAGGAACTAAGGCAGTTTAATGTTAGTGGAATGTTTAAATTTACAAATTCGCGTTTAAAAATTATACCTACGAAACTCGGCTGAATCATTGCTATACCTAGTACAGTTGTACCTCTGTATGCATCCGCTTTGAAATACGCCCAACTTGATATACATTCTGTTTGGACACGAAATTTTTGTTTGATGTATGGCATTTGTTTGGAATACGACTTCAGTTCGTTAGTCACGACTGCTTTTACTACCCTTGTTTACCTTTTCCGAGACAATGCTACGATGCCCAATAACATCACTACGCCAGTTAGTATTAAGTAAAGTTACTCGCGCTATAACTCTGAATTTTTAAGTACTTTTGCGATTTGTATTGTAATTTTTTTTTTTTTTTAAATACGTTAGCAGTGAGATTTAAGGAAATTATTATAAGAGTCAAGCAACGGAAAAAGGCTGTTATATTCTCCACAGAGGTGAAGAAAAAAATTGTTGAAAAGTATGAAGATGGCATGCGTGTCCGGGACTTGGTTATTGCATAACGTATACAGAGTACGATGGTATCCATGATTGTGAAAAATAAAGACTCTATTAAATCGGCTAACCTTGCTAAGCGGAAGAAAGCGATTACCAAATAATGATCGGAGACATTAGAAGGTGTTGAGAATTTTCTTTTTGTCTGGATAACAGAAAAACATTTGCGTATAGTATTAGATACAGTACTTCATTTATGTGAAGCATCTATTTCACACACTGCATTTGTATTAAATTTAAACAGTGTTATAGTAATAATAATAGGATTTTTTATAAAAACAAATTAATAATTTTTCCTTTATTTCTTATTAAAAAAAATTCATTTGTTACAAGTCCAGTTAGGTATACATCCAAGAATCGTGAGCGAATTAATGTTGTATACCAAGGTACCACTGTATGGCTTTAAACAGTTTGATTAAATAACTCACCATTTCTCACCACCATAGCCGCTAGCAATGCGCTGCTTCGAGGATTTGCTTGCTTTCTGGTTCAATAGAGGTGTAACATTGTCATTGCACGCTGTCTAGATGAATATCTTCGAAAATAAAGAAGACGGAAAAGAATTAATGTAAATTTAATGGTTAATTAAATAAACCTTATTAAGTAAAATTTAACTAGATAAGCGAATATAATAATATTTAAACAAGTGAAATCGAAATTTGATTACATATTAAAATTTTAATTTATGGGGTTATTACACACGCTTTCTTGCCAGAATGTATATGATCTAGCGCAACTGTATTCAAATGAGGTAGAAAGATGTTAGTATTTAAGGGAAGGTTTTTGAAGGTGAATTCAGAGCGTGTTCAGCCTGCCTGAAGGCCACGTTGTTTTCTTTGATTTTTTAGAAATTAGACTTCTGTGGTATTGAGTGCTTAGGCTTGTTTACGCCGCCTTTTACGAGCCAGCGTGAGCGTTAACCGTTGCCTATGTTATCTCTCTAATTAATTAGTTTTTCTAATTTCTAAAAATTATGCAATAATTCTCTCAAATTATTTTAATTTTCAGTCAGTTAATTAATCTAACTAATTTTCAGTCAGTCGTTACCTTTTTGAGTTAAGCCAAATGTGTTAGCTTTTGTAAGCACAAGTTGGTGCCATCTGGAAATTTAATTTTAGCTAATCAAGGGTTCTTTCCACCCTTCTCCTGAATTTGTCGTACTAAGGGATAATTCCCTATACAGTCTTCCAACGTCTAGCTTAGTTTATGATACCAATGTATACGAGACGTTATAATTTTTTTTTATAAATAGATGTTTGCCTTGTAAAATGATAGATGCTTAGATTCCATTTCTTTCTTCAGATGTTAATAAACAAGAAAGTAACCACATGGCAAAACAAATTTGACCTGAATCAATACATTCATCCTTTTCAATCTAGCACGGCTCCAGAATTTTCTTGTTTTAGCTCGGTAATTAAGAGGAAACTTAGGTTTTTGTTCCACATCTGAATTTTATTCTATTTGGTAGTTTTAAAACTGTTCTGTTTAATGCAATTATTATTACTGGTAATGTCAACTATAGCTTATATTTCATTAGGTAAACAATGGACATATTTTTCATTACTTTGTGATCAAATCTCAATGTGTATATTGATATCTGTGAAGCACACATTTTATTTCTTTATTATTCAACTGTAACTATTTTTTGAAGCATAGTTATATCCCTTCGAAATGCTTCTTTCACCGCTCTCGAATCTTTATATATAATATAGTTTAAAATCGATTGATTACAATGTTGCATGCATAATTTTCATATGAAACAATTTAGCAATCGTCTCTTCAATTGTTAATTTCAATCGTCTCTTTTGAAAGAAATATATTGAAAGTACATGAATGCGCTTTTTTCGGGAAAGTTTCGAAAAACTTATTGATATGACTCTTCCTTAATGAAGCAACCGTATCACGTGACACTATCTGAGAAGTCTTGACACTTCCAAGTGATTTCTCAATTGCTCTCACAATCCTATAAAACAATCTTGATTCCCTTGACTGTCATTCTTTTCCCTTAAATAACGTGGTGGGTACTTCCTGCATTTTGACAGGCGACAGACCAAGAAATTGAAGGTCATTTTGATGTCCTAATCTCAAAAAGGATTGTTTTCGAACTGCTCTTCTCTTGCGAGAAAGAGATATGGTGTAGATTTATGACGAGGTAAAGTTAAGTTAAGGGCCGTCTAGTCAAGTGAAAGTATTTGAAGATTTTATCACCTAGTTATTTCTGATGGATATTACACACAAAGAAGGTAAGTTTTATTGCCTCGTGGTGTCAGCGTCCTTCTTAACTACATCACTTTCTCTTGCTAAATAATAAGGATATTTCTCATCACCTGCATCGGGTAAAATAATTTGAGAGAATTATTGCATAATTTTTAATTTTATAAAAATCGTAAAATTGCGTTTAAAAACATTATTAAAAGATTTTCCAACAATAAACTTTTGGTTATATTTAAGAAATTTTTGAAACTGCCTTCTACTCAGCCATTCTTAAAATGACTTTAGGTACAGGAATCCTCTTGTCACGATCCTCTCCCCATAGCGATCATTTTTGAAAGTATTTTAAGAAAGCAAATAAATTTCAGTATTAAACATCACGTCTCTAAGAGGACCGAATTCACAACTGAATTAAAATCATGTAGACGAAAGAAAGCTTAAAATAAGTTCATTACACATGCAAATCTGCAATGCAGACAAAAAAAAAAAAAAAAAAAAAAAAAAAAAAAAAAAAAAGAGGGGAGGAAAATACGAGAAATTCCAAAAACTAAGTCATTTTGCTTCGTAAATCTCTAAACTCAGAAATATTGCTTTGATATACAGTAGAAAAAATTTTAGAGTAGCCTACGTTTACTTTCTTTTCATATCTCGATTAATATCTTTTTGAGTTAGCTTAGAAATAATTAAGAATTCTAACTTAACATAATTTCTTTAAAAATATTTTAGAGAAAAATGTTGAGGAAGTATTAATTAGTTCGAGTAACTAGACATGTAACTATGTAACTAGTAGTAAGTACAAGTAACTATATAACTTTTAAGGTGTTAAACTAACTTGGAACTGCTTGTTCTCAAACTTTACGGTTGACGGTAAAAGTTATGTGTAATAGTTTCCGAGTTATCACCTGTTACTGTTTAACTATTAATACACAAGGTAATTAAAAAATTAAAACCAAAACTTTGATAAGAACTAGCTAGCTTTCTAACATTTAATTAGAACTGCGCCGAAGCGTTGGTAAGTTTAAAATTCCTACTCAACAAGCGGCTTTTGCAATTGGACATCAGTACTCCCGGCAAAATTCCACCGAGATACTGGTTAAGATTACCAATCACGTCCTAGTTTTAAACTATCCGGCTTACCATAAAATTTGCATAAACCTGAGCGAATATTGCGATAAGACGAGGCACGCACGAAAGAAATTAAGATAAAGCTAAATGTTACTAAACCTTAAATCATAAATATCTCAACTAAAACCAACAAATTATCATGTACCAGTATAATCACATCACCAGTTCTAAAAATATATATAATCATATTACAACATATATTGTAATAAAGCCAAGAAACTAGGAAGGAGATGGCAATGTTAGAGCCATTAGCAACTTTCCATTTAAATTCGAAAGCCAATAATTATTCCATAGATGAAAATAAAATTAAAAGTGATTTTTTCACTATCTTTAGCTTTTATTTGTTGCATATTCTATATTGATATCTGGCAGTATTAAAGAGGGTTATATGGTATATAAATCTTTTTTCTTTTCGTACTTAATTTGAATGCCATAAACTTAATCTTTCTTATTCGCGAAGTAGTTTGTATCCTTGTTAGAAAAAACTAACAGGGCTCCAATCTATGTTATGCGATAGCACAATAAAAAAGTACGGTACTTATAGAGAGAAATCAGAGTAATAAAAATTGTTTTTACTTCCTTGTACGAAGTAAAAAGGAAGTATTGTAATAGCGAAAAGTTTCAGGCAGCATATTTCAACGAAAATATCCATTTTGACCGCTATCGATGCAATTTAACGATGTTTTTGCGTGATATCTGTACGTAAGGACAGAATAAAAGACTCGTTTCCTCCAAAAAAATTATAAAACTGCTTTAAAATTAATTGTGAAGAGAATTTTTCGTGGCGTCTGTACGAACGTATGTAACGTACGTACGTACGTATCTCGCATAACTCAAAAACGAGTAGCCTCAGAACGTTGAAATTTTGTATATAGGACTGCTATAACATGTAGATGTGCACCTCGTATTTTGGTTGCAATCGGCCGCACCAAACGTATATAAATACTATATTTATATATATATCCACTCTGTTACTCGGCACAGTGATCTCAGTTTCTTTACTCTTATATGTTTGTAAATTGTACATTTTTTTGCTTTAAAAATGATTGAATTATGTCGTTCTTATCTTCCGGTTAAGGGTTTTATGCCTTTCGTAATTCTGGAAGCAATATTTGTACAGTTATCAATAATTTAAAAGCTGTTTAAGTGCGGTTAAGTTTTAAATAACATGGCGGACATATTTGTTTACATTTGAAACAGCAGAATTGTAGATTTGTTGCCAATCTAGAGAGACTAAGCTTCGCAACAATAAAAATAACGCCTTCATTTATTATTGCGAATTAAATCATGTTTAATCCTTTCTGGAATTTTTTGAGGAAATAAGTGTTTAAGATTTACTTAATTTTTAATAATTAGTAATTTAATTTTTAATAATTAGTAATTTTTAATACAGATATTTTGAGATTTTATGTATTTTTGTCTTGTCGCGAAGTGAAAACTGAATTAATTGAATGAGAAATACTCAATCGTCTGTGAAAAACTGTTACTTTTTTGTTTTGTTTGCTTAATTTCTTTTTTACATCGTTCTAGCTTTATTATAGTATTTGAAAAGAACATGTGGTGTAACAGCTTTGAATAATATTAAAATCTTGTAGTTTAAATAATTTAATTAGATGAACATTAAGGTATTTGTGAATGGCAATATTTGAAACCAGACTCGAGTGCCTCGTGCGACTCTCGTACGAAGAATGTAATTTATTTTTAAATGATAGAATATGTTTTCTCTTCTTGTTTGTATGTCGCCATTTTTTTGAGTGTTAAATAAAAGTTATTGCTGTGTTCCATCATTGGAATTGCTTCATATCGCCAAAGAAGTAATTACAGTCATAATTATTTTGGAGGCACCGACCGAGATCGAATAATCGTGCGTATTTTTATTTTATTAGTTCATCACTGAACATAATATTAGTGATACCAGATTATTACTTCCTGTTCATATAGAATTGCTTTATTTTATTAGTTCATCACTGAACGTAACTTCCTGTTGATACTGAATTGTCTTATTTTATTAGTTCATCACTGAACATAATATTAGTGATACCAGGTTATTACTTCCTGTTGATATTGAATTGCCTTATTTTATTAGTTCATCACTGAACGTAATATTAGTGATACCAGATTATTACTTCCTGTTGATATTAAATTGCCTTATTTTATTAGTTCATCACTGAACATAACTTCCTGTTGATATTGAATTGTCTTATTTTATTACTTCATCACTGAACATAATATTAGTGATACCACGTTATTACTTCCTGTTAATATTGAATTGCCTTATTTTATTAGTTCATCACTGAACGTAATATTAGTGATATCAGGTTATTACTTCCTGTTGATATTGAATTGCCTTATTTTATTAGTTCATCACTGAACGTAATATTAGTGATACCAGATTATTACTTCCTGTTGATATTAAATTGCCTTATTTTATTAGTTCATCACTGAACATAACTTCCTGTTGATATTGAATTGTCTTATTTTATTACTTCATCACTGAACATAATATTAGTGATACCACGTTATTACTTCCTGTTAATATTGAATTGCCTTATTTTATTAGTTCATCACTGAACGTAATATTAGTGATATCAGGTTATTACTTCCTGTTAACACTGAACTGCCTTATTAGTTTATCACTTGAACGTAAACTTAGTGATACCATTTTAATGCCGTTTCTACTAGAGCTCAAAGGAAAAGAAAAATAACTGAAGAGCAGATCTTGGAACCGATGAAGGAAGAAAATAAAGCATCCAGAGATGTATTTGAAGAAAAAGTTAAATCACCAGAATTAAACGTGGAAGATGTTCACGAAAATTTAAAAAATGATAAAGAAATTAATATTGAGAATCATTTTGCAATGCAGCGTTATCATCATCTTTCGGCTTTTGATTTAATATCAAAGCCGATACTAATATACGAAGAAAACAACTATCGAAAGCAAATGACAAATGAATATTATCCGAAAGGCACAGATGAACTGAGGAAAGGCTTTGCTGTGAATTATAGCCGAGGAACTGGTCCACCATGGAAGAGATCTAGGCGCCGTCAAGAAAAAAAAAGAAGACTAATTTGAACACTGGTCCATTTTCTTCCTATTTAAATGTGGTGTAAAAATATTTGTTTAAAATTTAAAATTTTTTGGCCTGAAATTTAGAAATTTATAAGAGAAATAACCTTTTCTTTTTAAGCAATCGAGCAAGCCGAGCTTACAAACTTTCGAAATTTACAGAACTTTTCCCTTCGGTAAAAGTCTCTCCGTTGGGGGAGAGGTTGTAACAGCTTTAAATAATATTAAAATCTTGTAGTTTAAATAATTTAATTAGATGAACATTAAGGTATTTGTGAATGGCAATATTTGAAACCAGACTCGAGTGCCTCGTGCGACTCTCGCACGAAGAATGTAATTTATTTTTAAATGATAGAATATGTTTTCTCTTCTTGTTTGTATGTCGCCATTTTTTTGAGTGTTAAATAAAAGTTATTGCTGTGTTCCATCATTGGAGTTGCTTCATTTCGCCAAAGAAGTATTACAGTGGCAACGATTAGATAATTCTTTAAATGATATACATATTGTGCATTCTGAGTTATAATATGAATGAAATATAATACTGTTAAGTGAACCTAGTGCCAGAGTGTCCCTATGTTAAACAAAGAGAGTGAATTTTAAAGAATGCCTTTATTTTATTGTGGTTTATGCGCTGTCGGCGAAGTAGATTTAATTAAATCCAATAAGTTTAAAAGAAGTGCAAGAAACAAATGCGCATAATTTAATATTCCGTACAAGGAAGTCATGTGGTGTCCACATCAGATTTTTTAACTAAATTTTTGCAAATATTTTTAAATAATTTTTTAATTAATGTTATATTAATTATTTATTTAAAATGAGTTTATTTATTTATTCTTGTTTGCTTCTTCATTTGTATTTCTTTTGTATTTTCCTGAGTGGAATATTTTCTTAGATACTATTATCCTAGAATTTTTATTCAAGAGCTCTGTTTCGAACAAATACTTTATTTGTACCAAAAAAAGATGCTATCAAATATTACCGATCAATAATTTATAGCTTTTAAATAAATAAATATATGAATAATATTTCTTAAAAACCAAAGAAGTGCAAAAAAAAAAAAAAAAAAAAATCTTCAGTAAAGAACGCTCTAATTGCACCTGAAAAAGAAACACTTTTCGATTTGATGTTCATCATAACCATAGACATTTATTTTGCTTAGGAATTCACTTTATTGATCTTTCATCATAAATTCCTTATGCATAATCGAAAATCGTAGACTTCTGAATATCGATTTAAAATACCTTATGATTTGAGTTCGTTCTTAATAAATTGGCACTGTCGGGATATTTCGAGCGGCGTTTAAACATTAATAGTTGAATAACGAAAAGATAATTAATTTTTACTTCCTTGTTCAAAATAAAGGAAGTATTGTAATTTCGAAAAATTTCGGATATCAGAAATTTCGGATGATTTCAACGGAAATAACCATTTTGACTATTTTTTTGCTTGACATCTATACTACGCACGACAGAGAGTAAAGGACTCTTGACTTAAGAACAGTTCTAAAATTGATTAAAAATGGTTCCCTTTTTTCCTGACTTCTGCCATGCAAACAACTCTGTGTCGCTTATTCTTTCCTGTTTAAAATGACGTCGTAGCTTTTTATCTGTATATATAAAAATTATTTATATTCAAATATGATCGAAAAGTAATTTGTCTGCCAAAGAAGTAATTTTTGATGTGCCTAGAAATAAAGATGGTGATTCGCCGAAATTAGTTTTGTCAACGCCTTTTCCTGCCTGCCACCCATCCATACCAGAAGTTAAAAGTACCGGATTCATGACTGCGTGCCTAGTGATATTACATATATATACAGGGTGTTTATAAAGTCCCGGACCCATTTTGATGTTTAATAACTCATAAAATAATAAAGATAGATTCAAATTAATAACATAAATGGTTAGATAGATTCAAAAAGTTTCATGACCCTTGTCAATGAACTTCCACGTGTGCCCCCTTCGTCGCACGGAGAATATCAAGTCGATATTCAATTTCACGCCAGGTACCGGAAAGCATGTCGGCATCCACAGAGGCTACTGCGGTTGCAATTCTGTCTTTTAGGTCATCAATGTCACTCTCCTCCTGTAAACGTTGTCCTTTACAAATCCTCAAATGAAAAAGTCCAGCGGCGTTATAAAGTGATCTGGGTAACCAAGGAATTGGACCTCCTCGCCCAATCCATCTTCATGTAAAATGGTCATACAAAGAACTACGAACGATGGTACCCCAATGAAAGGTGGTGCATCATCTTGTTGCAAAATGACATGTAGCTGAAGCTCTTCTAGTTGTGGAAATACGAAGTTTTCCAACATGTCTAAGTATACGACTGATGAGACCATCTTTTCTGTAAAAAAGAAAGGCCCAATGACTCGGTCGTGCATTAGTCCACACCACACATTAACCTTTGGGGAATCCCTTTGTGCCTCACGGTATTCATGGGGTTTTTCAAATCCCCATATGCGATCATTATAGCACATTAAAAGAGAGAAAAATGCAATTAATAAGCAGACGATATTTAGAAAAGTACAGATATTTAGACTGGAAAATGAAATTATCTGAAATTAACCACACGCGCAGACGATATTTACAAAAGTAAAGATATTCAAATCTGAAAAGGAAAATATATAAGTTATTCCATCAATAAATGCCATAAGTTTGTTTATATCTTCATTATTTCATGAGTTATTAAACATCAAAATGATTCCGGGATTAAAAAATAAATGAAATAATTTTTAATTTTTGTTTTAAATCTGAAGGTTTTAAGATTTTTAATGATTGCCGAAAAGTGCTCTTTTGAAGTTTAATATGGTTTATCAGTATAGGGATTATCGATAGAGATAGCCCAGGTGGAGTAGAAATCCATTTTATAGGATATCAGATGAATATGCATTTAGACTAACATGGGAACGTTATGTATCCTCTATATATGTAAAAAAGGGGAAATATGTTTTTTGAAAAATTTGATTCCTAAAAATTATTTAATGCTTTTAATTAGATATATCCTGAATTAAATGCACTTTAAATAAATCAGATTAAAAAGTACTATTTTTATGAACCTTATCTATTGCTTTTAAATAATTTAGTTTAATTATTAATAACAGACAGATTAAATATGAAAGAATAATATCTTATGTTTTTTCGAATGGAAACTCGAGTCAACTCAGACTTGAACGAAAAGTGAAGCAGCCTCAAATCGTGTTTCAAGACTAACAGCCCATTTGGGCTAAAAATAAATAAATAAACTAATGTTAAATGTACTAAACCGATCCTCCTAACCCAATCGCCATTAGATCTTCAGAAATTTATAACTGTTGTATCTAACTCTTTAGTCCATAGAATAAAAGCAGAGAATTTCATATCAGAAGATTTCATTACGATACGGGTTGGCAAAGGCTGGGAAAGTTGGTGACTGCCCTCTCAAGATAAAAACTCTCACATAGATGTCTAGCCATCTTAATGAACTTTGTATTCTTCGTGATATAAGCTGAACTTCATAAGGGTGCCGTAACTTTGTGTGTTCATGTCGGAGCAAACTTGTGTCTTGACGAGCAACAGACATTTTTCAAAAAGATGCTGCTATCTTTTCACAAAATGACCATGCTTACAGACTAGCCCCATCCACCCCTGATTTATAGTGTTAGCTAGGCGTTTAACAGCTACAATAATTCGATTCGCAAGCATTGTAAATAATATAGTAGTCTACCATGAGATTTCAGTTTTTAATTTTTTTGAGAATTTGAATATGTGAATGTTCATTACACTAAATGAATTTTTTTAAGAATTTGGATATGTGTATATGTTGTTGTGATATTATCGAAGAACTCACAGAAAATAGCTTTTGTGATAAGTTTTTAAGTGCAAACCATATTCGGGTGCACTAATTTTTTGATTTTATGTGTTTTTTTAACTTGCCTATGGGATACCCTGTATATTTTAAGCATTTCCATTTCTTCTTCCATACTCTTCTTATCAGCTAGGACTTCACTTGGGCTGTGTGTGGCTTGGGACTTGCAGATTATTCGATAAACGCGCTAACTATTAAACTTCAGCACAAAAGAAAATTGCCATTAATGCAAGTTCATTACGTCATTTGTGGCTAATCTAACTTATCTTGATAGGTTAAAAGTTAAAAGGAAACTAGACTTTAAAAATTAATGTTTTAGGTACACGAAATTGCGGTTAATGTATTCAAATCCAATAGGACTGTTTCCAATAAGCTGCATAAAGAGAACGGAAATTCTGAAAATGGGGAGTTAAAATGATAAATGGAATGATTATGTAGAGACAGTGATGTTTAGTTATGTTCTGCACTGTAAGAAACGCTACGAAACTATATTGTAAGGAAAACATTAGCAAGGTCTTCTCAAAATTGGCAGGTGCTATAGTTTTCCAGACAATGCGATATTATGATTAAATGATCCTTATTTTCTACTTTACAGCAAGAGTTGTTATAATGCTTGTTCACTCATATATGCACAAAATAAAGATAATCCATCAATAGCACATCAAGTTGCTGATGTAAGTCAAAAACTTTTCCAAAGTATATGCCTATTTTAGGGGCATTAGATCAATTTTATGCTCATTAATATGTTAAATCGATGCAAATGTCAATCAAAATCAGGAAGGAGCGAGCAGTTAACACAACAAGGCTTCTACACCGCCTGCATGGAAGACAGCGGGGGAAGCCAATAAAGTTCAAGAAAAAAGATTTCGGATTGTTCTAAATGGTGGCATTAATCACTTCAGTAGAAGTTGAAACAGTAACAGTTACTCCCGATGTCAACCATAATGGTAGTTTATTACTATCGTTTTGAATACGTGTGACATGAATTTCTCGAAATCGTGCCTAAATATAGTTTTCTCGGTCTTTAAAAAAGGTTTGGATAAGGCTCCTCAGTCTCAGTTTCTTTTCGGCTTGTGGTGAGTATATTGTTGCCCTTTCTCTCGTGCAAACGTAGTATGCGTAAATGTAACGCAGTTGAAGTGCCTTTCCATGATAATAATTTTTGCGTAGAACTTATTTTATTACAAGAATGCATGATTGTCGATTGAACTGTTAAAATACGATATTTATTTTATTTATTCTAAATCAATATTCTTCAAGTTCACAGTCAAAGATCCCTTTTCATTTTACTATGCATGGCATATCTAATAAATTTGACATTATTCTTCACTTGCTCTTTTAAAATATATAATTTCAATATTCGAGAGCGCATAAAATATGGTATCAATAATTTTTCAATATTATCCTGTACATTAGATTTTGCATTCAGTTACAGAATTTATTAAATTGTTGACCGTAAACTTCAGATAGAATTAAAAAAAAATTCTCTTATTTTCTTAATATCTTTCAGAGTTCTATTGGTCCATTTTCTGTAGCTTCTATTCCAATAGCTTTTATATTCTTCAATTTAATTTTTATATGTATTAGATATATATTATTCTATACATTAAATGTAAAAATTTAAATTTAAAACCTTATTTTCCGTTTATTTTGGTTATCTTTTTTTAAGTATCAATTATATTATGCTTAAAAATACATAGTTTTTTTTGACGTTTACATTGCAATTATACATTGTAATTATGCATGTCAGCATTGCACATTTGATTATGAAACAGCGCTTTTGCTCCAGGAAAACACTCGAGTGTATGCTGCTGCTGTGACATCGGGAGAACTGTCTGATATCGATCTATTAAAGCTAGATTATCTTGAAACATGATCTATACTTAATGGCATTTGATTCTAGGCCTTCTAAGTATTTGAAATATATTGACGCGGGAAGATGTTCTCTTCAGATGATCAAGTGAAGAATCTTATGCCAACAGTTCTAACGAGTATATCACAAAGCAGTCTATTTCGTATTTTTGAATAGTTTACAAAACGCTAAACGCTATGAAAAACGCAATTCAGTATGAAAAGCTTAAATTTAGGGGGAGAGGCAGTACTCATTGAGTCTTTTGATTTTGAATAAGAGAATCTGTTGTAGACTTTTTCACTCTGCTTACGCATAATTCGCCGAATGGCATGTACTAATTTTCAAAAATTTCCAAATAATTCTTGTCATTTGAAAACTATTATTCGACGTACAAAATGAAATATAACTATAATAATAATAAATGATAACAATAAATAAGTAATAAGAATAAATTATTATTATTCTACACGTAAAATGCATATAAACAGAAAACCTTTGGAGAAAGCAGTTTGCATTGCCTATTATAACAGACAATTAAATTGAAAAAGTCTCAGCTAAAGTAACTTAAAATTATTACGCGTGAATAAAGCAAATAGCTGTTTCTTAAACAAATGCCCTTACCGGAAAAGAATGTAGGAAGTTCAAAGGTCTTTTTTTTTTTTTTTTTATAGGCTTCTCTGGATAAAGCTTACAATTGCTAACGAATTTGAAGTTTGTGTTATTGCTGTTGCCTTTTTGGTTTTTACAGATGACACTTTTGTGAAGGAAATGTTTTAAAATATTGTTGTTAATCTGGATTTCGGTTTTCGCTTATGTAGCCTTTAGAAATATTTGCAAACTTCGTAACATATATAGTAAATTAAATGATCAGCCATTTTGATCATTCGAGAAATTTCCAGTGTTTGTTATTTGAAGGAAAAACTTTCTGATATCACAGATCCAAATTCATCTTTTCTGAGAACACTAATCGATTTAACTTTATTAAAAGTACCGAGTAAACATTCCGCCATTTTATCTTTATATTCATATTCCAGTTTAACACCTGATATAATTTTAAACTAAACAGTTACCATGGATCTATTAGAATAAGAAACTTTTCAAGCTACAGAGCTTAAATTCGTATCTTTGAAACGGACTGTTCAAATTGTAGTGCCAAAAGGCAAGATGAAAAAGATTCCTGAAGTTATTTTTTAAAAAAACACCATGTACGCACAAATTTTTATTTAATAAAAAGAAAAAGCTAAATATTTAAATATTTAAAACGCTATAGCTGAGCACTTTTTTCCTCATTGCGTCACTAACGTGCAAATATTTCCGACAAATAAAGTGGCAAATATATTTTATTTGCCAGGACATGAAAATTCAGGAAGTGAAAACAATAGCACTTAAATTTAGATAAAGAATGTTTATGGATATTTCAGTATAATCAAACCTCTATTTAACGAACACTGGATTTTATGAATTTATCTCTTTAATGAAGTTTTTGAGTGGATAATTTTTCTACTATAAACTACTATACTACCATAATTATTTATTTACTTCTGTAACACTTATGTGCTTTCATCTGTGGTACTGAAGAAACGCAGGTGGCTTATTATTTATTGTCACTTCATGCTCCCTGATGGATGAAGTGAAGGGAGGGAGGTTCTAGAATGACGAAGCATTTATCCACTCTATTGTTAAAAATTCCCCAACCAGTCCCATTTGGCAAACTAGTTTATGATTAAGTAATAAGGTATTTTCTCCCTCCTTTCTGCATACCTTCGTGGTGTAACGGTTGCACACTCGACGCGTATTCGAGAGTTCCAGGTTCGAGTCTCGAAGAGGGCATTGCTCATTTTTTCATGTTTCCTGCATCAAAGTAACCTAAAGCTGTGTTCAGACGCGGGAGTAAAGGGCGTAAGTGGTTAAAGGCGAGATCCGTTGCCAAAGCAACCAGTCTGTGCTACGTCACCAAATCTGGTTTAGGGCTCATGGCTGGTTTAGGTTTTTGGCTGGTTTAGGTTTTGGCATACGCCGAGTTTGGGATAAGCGTCGACCAATCAGAACGAAGCTAAAACGAAGCGGCGTTCTGCAGAAGATTTCGCTGTCGCAAAACAAGCAGAGTGAACGCGGTAAATCAATTGAGCAAGAGAACAGCGAGGGAAAGTTGTAGACACATCCACGCATGCGCAAATTTAGCTTCTCTCATTGGCCACGGCTTACACACGTTCTCGCAGGTGTGAACGGAACTCCTGTATTTTATGCCCTTATGACTATGCCTCTATGCCCTTTACGCTGCCGTCTGAAAGCAGCCTAATGAAGCTACAGTGGCTCCCGAACTAAAAAGGTGGTGGATAATGATTCTTCACCACCAGGATTTGGCGATTGTGTCCCCTAATCCTCAGTCGTCCTTTAAAAGGGGGAGTACATAAGGTACAAATTAGAGGAATACAACCTGATTCACCTGGTCTAAAAATAAACCTTATGATCTTGTTTGAGTCGCCTCTAATATTATCCTCTCAACATTAAAACACAAACTATAAACACACAATTAACACATATCAAGTAAAAAGAAACAAGGACATGTAGAATTAAGAAATCACAAGGCATAAAACCATAAACATCTCAATAAGTCAAAATGAATAAAATTACAAGAAAAAACTCCAAATCAGTTCTACAAAATTCTAAAATCACTACAATGCAAATAAAAATACAATAAAAGATTTTTTTAATTTTCTTCCTCCTTTCAGCATGCCTTCGCGATGTAACGGTTAGCACACTCGGCGCCTCTTTGAAAGGTCCAGGTGTGAATCCCGGCGAGAGCATTGTACATTTTTCATGTCTCCTGCTTTAAAATAACCTAATGACTCTTCAATAGCTGCGCTTTATTTCCATTTCTGCTTTTTGCGGTTTTATGCTACAAAACCTTTTTTACAATTAGTTGTACATTGAATGATAAAAGTGTCGAAACGAAAGTATATTAAAGAAAAAGTGCTGATTCTAGATGAAATGGAAAAATGGTAAAAATGTCGAAACGAAAGTGATTTGGCGATTGGTGAACACGTAAAGAAAAAATGCTGATTCTTGAAAAAGTAAACAAAGGCGTAAAAAAAGAGACATTGCCATAAAATTTAGTATTTTGCTAAATAGTTTATCGAAAATCGTGAAAAATCGAGAAAACATTTCGTCAAGCTTTGATTCCACCGATCAAGTGTAAAACGCGAGAAAAAAAAATTTGCACTTAAGAAAACGTTTATGAAGCAACATTAAAATGGCTGCTCATAGTGAGAGGGAAGAATGTACCTGCATCAAGGCTATTGACACTGGGAAAAGCTACGGAGTTTGCCAAAACTTTAAGATAAAATGAATTTCATGCGAGCAATGAGTGGCTGGATAAATTCAAAAAAGGCATGGCGTAATTGCAAAACTCATGTATGGTAAAAGCAAAGATGTTAAATAAACGTGACTGCGTCATATGAAAAGACCGAAAATTAAAAGAAATCATGGAAATATACCAGCCAAAAGATGTCTTCAATGCTGGCAAAACTGGCTTATCTGATTAATGTTTGCCGCCGAAAACATTAGCACTCAAAAAAGAGAAATGTTCTGGAGGCAAGTTTGCAAAGTTAGAGTTACGGCTATGGACAAATATAGAAGGAAATAATAGTAAATAAATAAATAAATAAAAAACCCTTTGCTTATAGGAAAGAGTAAAAATCCAAGATGTTCTAGAGATATTAAATTACTGGAGGTAGATTATGATTTCACTAAGAACTCATGGATGATCTCAGACATCTTTGAAATGTGGAAGTCCATGGATGTATAGAAACGAGAAATTGCTCTAGTGATAAACATTTTCTGTACTCACCCTCAAGATGTCAAACACAAGTGTAAAAATTTTACGGGTTTTTCTTTGTCCCAGATACCACTGCAGATGTATAGCCTGTAATAGATCAAGGGGTGGTAAAATGTGTTAAAACGCACAAAAATATCATCACAAAAGAATTCTGAAGAAGGCTTAAATGCGAACTGAAAGTAATCGGCCTTTTTTTATAGTAAGTTTACGTAACATTATATCTGAACTTGCAAAAGTATGAAATTATGATGTTTCTAACAAAAACTGTTCCCAACTGCTTCAGAAAAGCAACCACCAAAATCGGCACTACTTATAATAGTAGTGTCAACGTTGCCGATGAGCAAGAGCAGGAACTGAATAGTATACGGCTGCAGTTGAAAAATTAAAGACAATTAAAGAATAATAAACAATTACAAGATTAGTTATTTATAGTTAACGATGGATAACGATGTTGATCCCTCAGAAATTCCTACTGAAGACGACATGTTGGAAAGTATAAAATATAGAAAGCGATTGATCTTGATGAAGAAAATGAAAACATTAATGGAAATGAATGTACAAAATATTCGCTAGAAAATACGTTAAATGAGTTTGATACCTTACGACGCAGTTTTAAAGAAGAAAGTGTATTAGAGCAAGTTTTCCGTGCATTAAAAAAATTTGAGACCTTATTATATCATGAAATGTTTCCGGCAATCAAAACAAACTAAAGTAGCTGGTTACTTTTTGAAATGAATTTGTGTAAATTTCATATGTAATTTTAATAGAATGGATACATTAACATATGTAATTTTGCATATTTAATTTTAATGCTCTTTCACATTTAAAATTTTGTTATGATAAAACACGATCGTGTTTTATCATAGCTTTCATTTTGAGAATCCCTGTCTTTAGCAAAGTTTTTAGCGGGATTCTGGGACTTCGTTAAAGCGATACTGACTACTACCGTATACAATTACATGAAATAAAATAACTAATACGCGATTTGAAAACACAATTACCCATTATACTCTTTAAAATTGATAAACTGAGACTGAATATTAGATGATAAATTTAAACTGAGAAGCTTATTTGAAAAAACGAAGTGCATTAAAGTGGAAAACTTTGCTGCGTGCGTTATTCAGAAATGGAAACACAAAATATGAGAATCTGACAGCATCTTCTGCTGCTGAATTATTACATATAACAGGAAATTTTATCTTGCGTTACAAAATTTCGTGACATACGATTAACGATTTTATGGAAGTATAATTTGTAGGCGCGTTAAAGAAGGAAATCTTCTGCAATAAGAGGCGTATGCAAGACCCGAAAGTATGGAAAAGATCACAAGTAAGAATCAGAAACATTTCTCCATTTTTCTTTAGACTTCTATGTATTCACACATTTTTAGGAAGCTTTTACATACTATCAAGTGACATTACACGTTTACCAAAGTACCAATTTGCCAAAGTAATCGTAAAAGACTTTTGGACGAATTTTAATCCTGTCTGACTTCCTAGATATAAATATCTCAAGAGAGATAATATCTAAAATAAAAATATTCATCAACATATAACTGGTGGTCATTAACGGTTACACAAACTGAAATTAACAGAAGCAAAACTCCGCTAACTTATGGAGAGAATAATAGCTTCTCAACATAAAAGCCGAATATAATTCATAATCTCAGCAAAGCTTAACATAAACCATGGCTTCCTCTAAATAATCACTAGCGGAGAATCACAGCATGGAAGCTTTTGCTGACAAGCTCATACGAATGGCAAAAATACACGAATGGGTAAATAGTTAAGCTAAACTGCCAAACGCTGTTCAGTGAACCTTGAAACTAACTCTTATTTATACTTTAAATAGATTTGCATTCTGGTAGAAATTGATGGAAGTGGAGAGCAGCCAAAATAATGATAACCAACTAGTTAATTAAACTTCTCAACGTCAACAAGAAATTCAAAAATTCTAATAACAACAAAATTTATATCAGAATCGATGTACATTAATATAAAGAAAATAAACTTTATCCTGTGCCTGTGACAAAACTGACTTGTGACACTGTTGACCAGCGTGACTGATTATAAACTTTCATTCACTCTGCGTCGGTAGCCAATGGACGATTGAAAGTGATATAAAAATTTTTAATTAAAATAATTAAATATTTAAAAATAAAGAAAACATGCAGCTGAAGATCCCGCATAATTAAGTAGTTAATTTGTTGAAAAACATGCCAAGGAGAAATGAGTGTCAATCTTTTGTTATCATGAAAGTTTGTTATTTTAGTATTATTGTTTTTATCACTGCTCCTTCTAAGTTATATCGAATTGTCTTCAAAAATTTCTTGTTTTCAGATTTCAAACATTTTTCTTTGAAATTTGGGATGCATTAGTTTAACATTTGCTTGTATTTGTACCAATTAGGAGTTCTGCTACTCAGAAAATGGGTCTTTACTTTTTTTTTTAATGACAAGAAGTTGTATAGTTTAGTATTGCGTCGCGAAAACAGAAAGGTAATAAATATGACTTGGCACTTTACACATTACTCAAATTTGGTTTCGAAACTAAAAGCGATGGACTAATTCGAAATTTCGTTAACTCATTCTTCAGAATCTACGAGTCACAAAACTGTGTGTGGTTCCCCCCTCCAGCCTAAAGGGGGGTAGTTTCGAAATAAATATATATTCACTATGTATGTCCGTTTCACGTTTTACTTACCACATATTATTGCCCTGTATTATATTTAAAGAAATTAAATAATGAAGAATCTGCATGAATGTTTGTATGTTTTTCGCAATGAGAAAAACGACGGTAACTAGAGCCATCAAATTTTGAATAATGTAACCCTCCACCCAAACATGGACACCTGGACGCCGGAATTTCGAATTTATCTTATAATCTATTTCATATTTTGTAAAATTTTAACGAATTTTTGATTAGCAAACTCAACGATTTAAAAGCGAGCAATGGCAACACTCTATAGAAAATAACATTTTTATCTCCATCGCGCGAGACTGTGTATCGGAAATTCTAAAGATTGTTTTTAAATATTTGGGGATATTGTTGTTGAATTAACAGAGCTTATGTGGTTTAAGGGCGAAGAACATGATATTCAATAAAAATAATAAACACACAAAACGTTAGAAAAAGATCCTTTGGCCGCAATGACACCTTTCAGATTTTATTTATTTTTTATTTGTTATTCCCTCCCTCCTCGGAAAATCTCAGAAAATTAGGGTAAAAAAGAAATGTGTGTATAGAATAATCCCTTATTAGAGTAACTGATTTTCTTAGATAGAAGGGAGATTGTTTTAATTCTGTTTTTTCAGACGAAGGTCTAAGTACTTTCGGAAGATTTTTAGACTTCGGAATCATAAAATTTTAGATAATCTCTCAAATTCGAAAATTGTTGATGTATGGCCCTTATCAGCCATCAAATGATAATGTCAGACGTATATTTCCTAAGATGGACATATATCAATGCAAGGTATTTAGAAATATTTAAAAGATCTTTTTTCTAGAATGCTTGATGATAAGTTTTATTCCAAATATGAATGCTGAAATTTTGCATATGAGATGTGTATTTCCATTTAGACTGCTGTAATTGTAAGTTCAGTAAGTGTAAAATGTTTCTAGTCTCCGAATTAACAATTAGTTTACAACTAATCTCAATTTTAAACTATTTACTCGATTACCAAAAACAAAATAAAAAAATAGATTTAAGAATTATTTTTATGTAGTTCCAGCGATTTATTTCAAATGAAAGCAAGAATAGTTTAGGTAATATGTTATTATTATGTAGGAAATGTAGTGTTAACAAGTATTCTTGACGAATTTTTCTGCAAATAAGTTTAATTTTTAGGTAGGAAAATGAATGTATGCTTTGCATAGATGTTAGGAATATATTTATTTTCTCATACATAAAATTGTACTGTTCCTGGTTTAAATCTTTGCTAATTAATTACAACTTATTTTTAAATCGAAGCTGTGCATTAAATAATTAAAATTTTTAGTTTCGAAGGTAATGCAATAAAATATAATGCCTGTATGTGATCACGCAGAAATATTTTTACAGGAAAGAAAAAGCGTAATGCACTAATGTCCCCATATTCGCTCGGTCGGAATTACCTTTCACGTAAAATTAATAACATTATTTTTAACTTTATGTAAAAAGTAACTACATACAAGAATAGCATTCAAAAAGAAGTTTATATTTAGGAGTTGTTGTATATTTAGGATAAGTATATATATAAGTTGTATATTTAGGAGGGAAAAAAAGAGCTGAAGGACTGCCATCCCAGAGAGCAAAGATTTTAAAAACAGCACAAAATACTTTTTACATCAATTAAATCGTTAAAAGCTATTTATCTCGTTTGATCTCCAAGATATTTATCACCTAACGGTGAAATTATTTCCTGATAAAAATGGTTATTATGTTAACCGTAAAGAATATATTATAAGGTACTTCAGCTTCAGTTTTTTAAATTTGCAAATTAGTTTTGGTAATAATTAATTAACTAAACGTAAAAATCGAAAGTTATGAGAACAAGTTTTAAAATTTTCTATTCTTTTTAAAAACACCATTTAAGAAAAAAACAGGATAATAAAAGTTATGTATTAAGTATATATGTGTATAATATATGTTTGAAAATAGCTGTTATAAATATGTAGGAACATTATTATTTGACGTACTTCATTTCTGCTTCATAACTACGGAAAGTTAAATCATTAATCATTAATAAATTTTCAACAACAATCATGTAGTAAATGAAACACTTTAAATTATCTTTTTTGTAAAGTAATTGTAAATTATACTTTATTTATCATAAATTATTATTGTAAGTGTATAACAGATGTATTACAATAATAATTATATTTGAAATAATAGGAGACTGCGTGAAATTTACCTTTGTTGCGTCAAACAAGCTTGTGAAGAAACCCACTAGAATTTCGCTGCGTAATGTGCAAATTTCTTCAGCAGTTTTTTCTTGAATTTCATTTTATGATTTAATTTTCTTAAATTTTTCCCCACGTGTAATGTAAATAGAGGGCAGTTTCCCTTAAAAAGCATCCCTCTGCTTGAGCATAGGCCTACTTTGCCATAATTCAATAAGAATCGGCGTACTTTGTCATAATTCAATAAGTAATAAAACGAATATCTTTTGAGTAACTAATCTCCTTTTCTTTCCTTCAGGGCCAAATCATTGGAGTAAAACCTACCCGCATGCTGGAGGCAAAATGCAATCTCCGGTGGATATCAAAACTTCCTTGGTCACCCAGGATCCTCAGTTGCTTCAGAGACCCCTGTCTTGGACCTATGTGCCAAAAAACTGCAAGTCTTTGTTGAATACTGGAGAAGGCTGGAAAGTTGTTGTTGAAGGACAAGATTCTTGTGAGTATGGAAAAATGTTGCCAATTTATAAAGTTTATTTTATAAATAGAATTTTTTTGTTTTTTTTAATTCTTTGCCAATTATTTTTATCAATTTCTATTGTTTTGTCGATGATCATCAGAGTGCAGCTTAAGCGTAAATTGTATAATCATTAGGTTTTTTTCTGGAAGAGAGAAACAGGAGAAATCAGCTATGAGATCATTCAGAGTGTTTTATAATGTAATTTCAAACTGTAGTGCCAGTTAGTTTAAGTTTTCAATGTAAATTATTGCCCTTAAATTTTACATTTTTATATAGCAGTTAGCTCTGTACTACACTAAAACACTGAAAATTACTATTCCGTTTCCATTCAAAAATTAATTTCGATTCCTTATGATTAAAGTAATGTGTTGAGTATTGTATTTAATTACGTTAATTTAAATATGTAAATACAGATGAATTTCGAATACATACTTCCTTTATTAGGTTTGTTTTCCATGTAAGGCACAACAATAAACCAAATATAACGAAAAAAACTAAAAGGAATAGACGCTTTCTTAATATAAGAAAAGGTAGAACAATGTAAAGAAATTATGACTTTTCTTGGCAGTTTTATATTCGCTTGTATACACTGACTCATTATTCGACTGCGTTTTAAATACTATTACATTCAGCACGCAACATGGCTATTTGAGGTCATTTAAAAGACATTAGATAAGGCTGTTTAAGCAGAAAAAATGAGTCATTTTTTTGTATTATCCTTGTCAAGTATCTACATCGCGGTTTTGGATGACAGGTTTTAATCCTAAAAGATCTGTTTAGCTTATGTTATCGAAACTAAATACTCAATCCGATTATCCTCAGTAAATAATTCTTGCTTAAAATGTTATCCGATTGTAAACATAATAGAAACTTAATTCACTATTTATTACGATACTGCAGTGATACTATTAGTTTGAGGCATAAACTGAAGATTCTTTTTTCCGTGATGTAAATTTGTGCAAACACAGCTACAGTACTATAACTTACATGTTAACACATTTAGTAAAATATGTTCTGTGACCAGCTTAGTGATTAGTATTTCTTATAGCATAAATCAGCGTACTGTATATAGAAATCTGTCTGTGTCAATTGTACTTCTTAGTAATTGCAGCATTCCTCCGTTTCAGTTCTTTTGACATAAATAATTAGGTCATCCAGCTTGCAGCTGGAAGGCTCATAGTTCCCAGAAAAGGTGCAACTGATTTCTCACGTTTTCTGGTAAAAAATAAATTAAAAAAAACATAAATAATCTATGTACTTTAACGTCATATTCGATACAAAATGTCAAATCTTATGACTATAATAAATAAAATTCAACTCAAAGGAAATGAAATTCTTGAAGTCCAGTTTAAAGATTTTAGTGCCCTTTCGATGCTAAGAGAACTATAGGTTTAACTTCAAAATAGATCAGACTTGAAGTGTAAGGAGAAATCGCTCACTAATAAATTTGTTAATGTAAAGGGAAACAATTTTTAGAACTGCACTGTAAAATAGATATTAGCTTATGGACCTTTTTTACAAATCGATTATAGTTTAAATGTAGTCGAAAAAACTCTAGTGATAATATACAGTGAAACTTCTTATGAACTTATGAAAATAACCAGTATTTTTAAAAACACAATTAAAAAGTATTGTATATTACTTCACTAAATTTGTAAGGTATTTTTGCTTTCCTTACGGTGCGTCTTCATTGTGTGATTTAAAAACACTTCCAACCAGCAATCGGAAAGTCTGCAGTTTGAGTCTCGGGGAGGGCATTGCATATTTTCGATCCTCTTGTTTCGACAAACCTGATAGATTGTACACAGTGACCCCCTGAACATAAGACAACAATTTTCTGGAAGCCTATGTTATCATCATAGAGAGAATTGCGTTTTATTTAGGAAAACGATACAAAATAGTCCAGTTAGAAACTATGGGGCGAAAATAGGTTTTGTGAGCTTTAGGAAGGGCATGCGCGTGCAGTTGGGATGAATTTTTTTCCAATTATCAACTTTAGATTATAATATACTAGAATATGTTTCCTCTGTTTGAGTTAGTTGATGGTATCCTGCTTAATTTGCTAAACAGCAAATTGCATTCTCGTAAAGACTGTTTTTAAATGCTTTTTTTGGGGGGGGGGGTACGTACTTGATAATTCATTGTGCGCACCTGATAATTCATTATTCTGATATAGCTGCTGTGACAAAAATAGAGTTTGTACGTGCTATTTTTCAAGAAACTTGATTCTTGTTTTTATCAGATGGTAATACGTTTTGATATTCTTACTTTCTACGAAAGAACTTTTCTACTATTGGTCAGATACATGGGGATTTTCGGTATTTATTGTTGCACAGTTTCAGCCTTTATCTACGAACCGCGATTTCCAGGAAATATTAAAATATAGTATATAATTGTTGAAGAACTTAACGTATCCTCACAGCATTGCGACAAATGTTAACTCAGGATTGCCTTGGGTACTCATGATAACCGTTATGTTAAACTTGATTCCTTAGTTCTCTAGACGTATTTCAGTTCTAGATGTATCAATAATAATGTTTTGCGACAAAACTTCGGTATCTGTTCATGTAATGTAAAGTGTTATGGAAGTCATCTTCGAAGCATGCAATTTTCTAGTCTCCTTCCCTCCCCAAAATTTAGTATGTTATTCAGCTTCTCGTCCCACCCAAATTAAATACAGAAAAAAGGCTGCAGCTCGATGTTTGTTCGAGATTACAATAAAGAGCGCCTTCATGTTTTCATTTTCAAAGACCTTTTTTTTCTCTAACAGTGTTCTTAAACTTAGCCATACTGAATAAGATTCTATTTGTGGTTATGGATGCACCCATCTGCAAAAACAATCGTTCGCAATGGCGTCAGCGTCAGCATACGCTTCAACAGTACAAAATAATACTATTCATGAGAGATCTCTGAAGGTCGTTCTTAATGGCTTAATAACATATCGAATAAAATAACAACGTTGCAAAAAGGTTTGTGTATTGTTCGAAAACTGAGCTGAAAGAAACTTTTAATTTCCAATGGTATAATCATGTAAAATCCAAAACTAATAATTCTAAGAACGACCTTGAAAGATTGCGAAACGGTCGAAGATTATATCAACTGCATTTTAAATACATCATCTGAATAAAAACTACTGGAAACTTTCTCTGTTATTTGTTGGAAATCGTTTAATTTTTTTATGCTTTGTATAAGAACTCAACATTTTCAACTTTTTTCCGCCAAAGGAGCAAGTAGAAGTTAAGCAAAAATCCCATATATTTTATCTTATTTATTCGCACATGTTTTATATTCATGTTAATGTAGTTAATTGAGATTAAATTAGCAGATATTCGCTACTTTTCTTCCATCGCTCCTATCTAAGGGAGTTTTCTAAATAGTTTTTATATTAATTTAGAAGTCAAACAACAAAAATCAGCGTTATATTTTCAAATTTTCACAGGACTAGTTTCGATGGTTTTACCGAACCATCATCCTCAGCTGCAAAAGCGCAAATGTGGTTAATCCTGTGAAAATTTGAAAATATAACACTGAATTTTTGTTGTTTGACTTCTAAATTAATACTTGTTCGGCGTGTTCTTGTATCTTAATTATAGTTTTTATATTTTAGTTTATTAAATATTGCAATGTATAATTTACGTATATTATAATATGAAATTTTAAAATTATTACAGGTAGTTTGAAATTCAGTTTTTTAGAACTTGAAAGAAAGAATACAAATTTCAAGCGCAAAGAAAATCTTCTTTTGTCAAATTAGGAAGATATTTCCAATTTAGATTACATTAAAACTCTTTTGACTCACAAACCGTAATACTATATTATAATAATATGCTTGCGTGTAATATATAGTTTAATAACATACTATTGTAATAATATATAGCTTGTAACAAATTGAAACGTTTAGAAATAATATGCATTTTCTAATAAATTGTTAAAATTTTTCGTTGGTAATAAGACTATTACTTAGACAGATGATGTATAAATATTATTTTATCTCCACTCACGTATTTCCTCTTCCCTGTTGCTTTAGCTCCAGGTTCTGAAATTTTAAAACCGTTCGTATAAGATCCTCTTTCCTCAATGCATTCGCAAAACGAGCTTCCCTAAATTTTAAAATGGATTTGCCCACATATAGTGATTGCTTGCATCTTAATAGCCAAGACAAATCCTCGCAAATTACCTGCGAAGGTCAAGTCAAACCTTACCTTTCATACTGTTGAACTTTATTCCAGCCTAATCCAAGAACTAACCACTCACAGTTGAGCAAACGCGAACTGACATTCAGTCTACGATTTTACTGAGTACGCTGCACATTCACCTTCTCTAATTATTTATGACTGTTTAGAAGCGTAAAGAATAACAGAGAAAACAGTCAGAGGAGGAGAAATTCAGGTTACAGGGAAATAGAGAATGAAGATATTAGAAATTGTAATGCTAACATTGCTATGCATTCTTATTGGAATGTAAGGTTTCTTTTAAAGAAATAACATTATAATATTTAATCTGTAGCTCCATGACTACTTTTCATCGTTCTCATTTTTGTTTATTTCAAAATCTGTCTCATATTGCTACTGCTCGATTTGCTTCCACCAGAATATGTAAATAAGCAGAGTTTTAAGCAGAATCTAAGTTAAACAAAAATCTAAGCTAAGAAGAAGGAACTGGCATCAATCGTCTCGGTAAAGCAAACCTATATATGTTTTAGGCGACTCGAATGTATAAACTCTCGATCTGGCGAGTTCCTTATTTGGCCGTTACTTAGCAGATAATTAGCCCATGAAGTTCACGGAGCCACGTGTTTGGATAGATTTTAATTCGAGCTTTGTATATAATTTTACTCTATGTGTTATCTGTTAATCCTTCTAAGTAGAGAAAATTAATTTTAGTTTGCGCTTCATCTTCAAGACAGCAATAAATTTGAATTATTTTATTTTATATTACTGTCATGCTAGTTTTAACCTTTTGAGTCAGGCCGAATTTTTTTTTTTTTTTAGGTTGAATATTAGATAATTTAATCTACTTGAAATAAAATCTTATATTTGTCTTTGCACTACTTTTTCACTGAGTGATTTTATTGTTATTTGTGAAAAGAATATAAAGAATATAAACTTTTTCTGATTAATAGTTATTTGATTCATTTCTAAACAAGTGGTTCTCAAATTCATAACGTCTTTGGTTTATCAGGAAAGTTTCACGGCTTTCGAAGTCAGAACAGTTTCAGGGCTGTTTAGTGAGGCTAAGTTGGTTAATTTCAAGAAATAAACGAATAAAATTGCCTTATGTTATAATATAAAACATACCCTTTTCCCCAAAAAATATCCGGGAAGTATATTCTGTCGAATAAATTAATTTTAATTTATGATGTGGGTAAGGTCTATGTTCATATAAAGTTCTTTAGTATGATTATATACAACTCACTCAATCCGATTTATTTTCACACTAAGTTTCCATCTCATTAAAAATCCCATCTGCTTAAAATATGGTGTCCCAGAATGAATTGAGATTTCCTGAGTTTCCATAACCCTTCAATAACAAATCACGAGATATATCAATTTAGAAGTCAAACACGAAAAATCAGCGTTATAGATCCGTTGCAAATATAACGCTGATTTTTGTTATTTGACTTCTAAATTAATATTTTTTCGGCGTGTTATTTTACTTTAAATCAGGAACCAGTTTAAAACAAACCTTTTTATTAGAGCTTCAGCTGAACAAATTACACAGCTCATGTAATAACAGAAGGGTTACGCTTCTTGTGGGATTAAAATAACGCTAAAAACAAAGTGAAATTTAAGAAATTAAAATATCATATTCACAACACAAGTCTTCCTGTAAGTTTTGGCTCAGGACCTTGATTCACGCTAGCAAAGGCTAAAGTAGATTCAAGTCAGTCTAAAAGCTAGAAGAAAATAATCGTCAGATAGTCAGCGGTCACTGCTAAAAGTTCTCTGCTAACTTCAAGAACTCTATTCGTATATGCAATGAATAATTTCATCCAGGTGGGAGTCGGTGAGAATGCAGGCCAAATATAAAATATGTAGCGTTAATAAGGCTACATATTAATAGCCAAAATTAAATTAGTTCCTTGCTGCTAATATTTATCTTCAGTAAAACGACATTTAATCTGCACATTATTTATTAAGATATCCTTCCTATCATTATGTAAATATACACTGGTGGCTCGATGAAGTCTTTTAGAATTAAGTGCTGTTAATATAAAGCTATATCACATACGCGTCGACCGCTAAAGTAAGAACATCCGATCAAATTAAACTTGTCAAGTACATTAGTCAAGTAAGAAAAACTGCTTGCCATATCATTGAGGAAACAGAGCCAATTCAGACTTAAGAGGAAACCTGTAGCAGCCTCGATATTTTGTGTCAATGCAAGGGGCACCATTTTCTACAATAGAACCGTATACGTATTTTGCTGCTCTGTTGTGAACTGACCCACACGCTCCAAAGGGTTGCACCGCACAGTTTAGAAAGCATTACTTTTAACCACATTAGTATAATTAATAAAATATATTTCCAATTTCAGGTATAGTATAGCTTGGCTATTTTATTGGTAACTTCTCTGCTTGTACACCAACATCTGTGTTAAAAATAAAATCTATTAATAGCTTTAAAACTATGGAACAATACATTGACTGCAACCGTTTTATTGCATTTCTTATTATCCTTGTTTTATATATTTAAAATTTAAAGATTAATTTTTTTAAGATAGCCACAGAGTGTAATAATTAAGAAGGAAGTTAAGTGTTTGCACAATCTTATAGCAATCCCTTTTACCCGGCAGCAACAGGACCTCACTGATTCCGGATAAGAGATTTTCTGGGTGTACTTGAACAACAATTTCCATAGCTTACTTGTTAATATTTTGTGATGCTGTAGAAACTGCAGCATGCAAATCCTCGGCAGATCTTACAAAAGTTTGCAGTTCTTCGCCAGCTGCCATTTACGTTTTGCTCTGTGTATCATCTTCATCTTATCATCTTTCTGTTTTCCCATTATTTCGTGGTTATCTTGAGAGAGTATGACGGGAACAGAGTTGTCTACATACATCCAAACATGCACTTCTTCTTCACTAACAATAATCTTCTCTGAACTTGTAAATAAATTTAAGGTATCGGTCAGGGGCGCCTGATTTGTTTTAAAATAACAAAATGTCCGTCACTCGATTTGTCATATACGAACCTACAAACATAATCATAGTCCACAATTTACACCAACAGCTATGCAAAGTAAATTGTTTATATTTGGGAATCGTTTTTGAATGTCATGGACACTATTTTTAAAGTTCACACGACGACATATAAAGGAGGATTAGTAATTCCTCTTTATATTCAGAAAATACTTTGGTTCGTTAAGACTTGTTATTTAGTCGGCAGAAACAAAGTACAAATGTTTCCTCAATTTAGGTCTTCGTATTTGTTAGTCCATTACGTATTTTTATCTCATAGCTTTAAATTTCGTATTTAAATATAGACAATTTCAAAATTCATTTTGTGAAACTCAGAATGCTAGGAGAATTAATTTATTAAATGTTAAATGCTCGTACTCCTATATTTTTACTTATTCGGAGTAGCTCTCTCTTAAAATTTATCACGTGCTGCATTACACGAGGAAATAAAACAATTTTAATTATAATTGTACTAGCATTAACTATCTAAGTACAAAATTCATAATAGTATAACTGTATTAATAAATTGATACAAAGTACTTCTTCAATATTTTTCTTTACCAAACATCTAGAGATCTTGAATAACGTAAATTTACTATACAAATTAAAATTTGGCGATTGCCTCTGCATAAGAACAAAATTATCTGAAACCGGTGACGATTGTCTTTGAAAGGTTTCACTGCATATCTTATTTATAAAATTATTCGATTTCAGTGCACATATTTGATATTCGTATGTAAAACTTTCCCATTATGCAAGAAGAAGTGCATTTTAAACTTGAAAAATTTGCAAGTTATACGCTTATATGCGAATTCAACGAATCTGCACATTTTATACTTCAGATGCAACAATTTAGGACTCCGTTCACATTTCATACAGTAATCCAAAGAATCAGATTAAAAGTTTTATATCTTTCATTGAGAAATTCAAGATCGAGCGAATTTGAACCTGTATTCATTGTTTCACATGGCTGCTTTCTAATAGGCTCGACACTTTGACGTATACCGGACAAACACGTATTAAAATGCGTGCCTGTAGCTTATACACACTGATGCTACATTTCAAGAGATGTCACACCATTGCAAAAACTCATTTATGCATATTATAGTGTAATGAGATATTTTTCTTTGAATATGGTACTACTAAAATTTGTAAAAAAATTAATTAGTTTCATTTATACTGTTGTTATGATCTGTGATTCTGTGAATGAAAATCTTAATTTATATTCCCATTAGAAGACCTTTTTTTGTATGATGCAATTTAATATTCACTCAAATCCTTTTACTGCTGATGCACCTTTCAGTCCAACATTTAACATTAATTTTTAAGTAACTATATTTTTCACACATAAATTTTATTTTTAATTTTAGTTCTATTAAGAGATGTACTTTAACCACATTGTATTTGTAACTTTCCGTTATGTAAATTTAGCGTTGCTTTCATGTACCGCATTCTACTAATGACGAGAGATTTTTAATTTCTCAAAGTCTAATTCAGAAGTCAAACAACAAAAATCAGCGTTAATTTACAAAATTTTTTCACAGGACTAGTTTCGATGGTTTTACCGAACCATCATCTTCAGCTGCAAAACCGCAAATGAACAAGATAGGAAATAATGTTTAGATAAGATAAGAAAGCCTGGACAAGAATAAGCAAGTGGCGCCATCTGTTGGCGAAACCAGAACTAAAACATAATTTCTCTAAAAGCCGAAGGCAAATTTGGATTGGAATTAGGATCGTTAACTAGAACAGAAAGATTTTTATGAATGTGAAATGCCTCTAGAAAATCCAGTTCTCCAATGGAAGATGTTTTTTGAATAATTTTGGCAGCAGAAAAATTGAAAGTGTGATTTTCGGACCAACAATGTTGAGCAACAGAAGACTTCTGTGTTTCCTTTTTTCTAACATATGCCTCATGTACTTTGACGCGAAATTTTAAGGCTCTCTTAGTTTGGCCAATGTAAATGAAACCGCACTGGCAAGGAATCCTATAAATACCCCAGGAATTCATATCCGGAATGGGGTCCTTGAGTATAGAAGTTGGAATTTTATTGATGGGAGAGTAAACAACCCGAAAGTTAAATTTCTGCAAAATATGTGCAACTTTATAGCTAATTGATGGAAAGAAGGGAATGACAACAGAATTTTTATAATCTCCTAAAATAAGAGTGTGGCTTTTAGTGTGTTGAGATGAGAATTTTTTAACTGCTTGATTAATAATGTTGGGTGAAAAGCCCTGTCAATAGCTATTGCTTTTAAATAATTTAGTTCTTCATCAAGGGCTAGTTTGGAGGAGCAAACTTGAAGAGCACGGAAAACATAGGAATAAAATGAAGCTAACTTTTGTTTAGTCGGATGACATGATTTAAAGTGTGGTGGAAGGCAAACCGATGAAGGTTTACGGTAAACTGTAGTACTGAAGTTGGATGTGTTACGTGTGACCAGAATGTCGAGAAACGGAAGAGAATTGCAAGTCTCAAGTTCAAAAGTGAACTGAATAGCAGGATCAATAGAATTCATTGTTGAAAGAACTCTATTTAAATCATCTTTATTACCTTCAAACAGGGTAAAAGTATCGTCTACGTAGCGGAACCATGCCGGGAAGTTTAAAGTTTCAAACAATTTTGATTCATAATAATGCATGTAGATATCAGCCAGGATGGGACTGAGGGGGCTTCCCATGGCTAATCCCTCAGTTTGCTTGTAATATTTATTTTGGAAAACAAAATGTGTTTGTTTCAAACAGAGTTGAGTGAGAGAAATTAGCTCATCAATTTCGATGCAAGAGAAATGAAATTCGCGAAGTCTGGTTTCTAGACATCTTAATGCACCCTCCACTGGGACATTGGTGAATAATGATTTTACATCAAAAGAAACCATGAGTAAATTACTAGGAGAAATGTTTTTAACCTTTTTTACAAACTCTATTGAATTTTTTATGGTGTAAATGTTATTGTCTAATAGAGTGGAAAATCTAGAAACTAAATATTTAGCTAATGGATACGAGGCAGTACCTAAATTTGATACAATAGGGCGGAAAGGAATACCACTTTTATGAATTTTGGGAAGAGCATATAATCTGGCACAATTCGCAACAGATGGGATAAGCGAATGTTTTAAGTTGCTTGAAATGATTTGCGAAGATTTGATCGCAGTTTTTATTTTGGATAAGTCCGAAGGTGAAGGATCTTTAGGGATCGGATTATATGGTCCTTCGTTTAAGAGTTTAGTGACACCATCGATGTAAGTGTTCTTATCCATGACGACTATCTGGCCACCTTTGTCGGCCTTTGAAATGACAATATCCGGGTTAGAATGAATCTCGCGCATTGTAGCTCTTTCTCTCGCAGTTAGATTTGGTTTCAAAGGTTTATTATTGAATTTCACATTATGAGCGATAAGATGCCTAATCATTTGTTTCTGTGAATCTGAAACTTTACTGAACTTGAAAGCTTTTTCGATAGGAGCCAAAATCTTTGGAATCGAGGGTTTACAGGTTTGTGAGAAGTTAAAATTATATTTTAGAATTCTCTCTTGTTCTTCTGAAAGACTAACATTAGAAATATTAACTATTGGCTTGATGTTTACAATGGGAAGATTTTTTGAACTACTTGAACTGGAAGACTGTAAAAGAAGTTTTTCGAATTTAACTGCAAGGGTGTTTTTATGACGGTTAACTGCATTCTCCGTTCTAGACCAAGACTTTTGTTCAAGGGCAGTGAATTTTGGATATGTTTTAGCGAGTTCCAGATGAAGCTTATAGAGTTCATGTTCAATTTTGGACAATTGTTGACGTGTATCCCTTATCACGGACCGAAGTAAGGCAAGTTTGCAATTTAACAGAATTCTTGAAACGCGACTCGAAGGTTTTTGATTAGATTTGATTTGAATAAAATTGGGGATCAATTTTTTACATTTACATTTAAGTAAAAAGTCAAGATGATTCAGGAATTTTTGCCGTTTCAGGCGTAATTTAGTGAAACGATTAACGGATGAAGGCATGATAAACAATGCAGAAAATCAAACTAAATTAACTGAGCAATAATAAAGTACACACAAAATAGCAGAAAAATCCCTCACTGAAATGAATAGAAAACAAAATGTTTGTAAGCAAAATGCATGAAATCAGACAAGCAAAGCACAATATCCAAATGTACAAAACATAAACATAACTTGAAAATTGCAAAAATGTACTCACCGAAACTCCTACAATCACAAAATGGCGGCCACACCACGTGCAAAAAAGAAAGCAAAATTATTGTGTCTTAATTCTCAAAGTCTATTTAGACATTTTATGCGCAAATTATTACTTTCTTAGTTTATTGGCTTTAACTAATCCCAGGGTTGCTTATGGAATAAAACACCAATTTTATTTGATCGTTGTTAACAAACAAACGGATCTTCTTTTATTATTACGAAAATTTGATATTATTTCTTTCTGGTTTTTAAAGCTGTTAATTTCTTATATACATATTATTCAAATTATAATACTGAAGCATCTGTTTCAGGTTTAACCGGAGGCCCATTGGAGCATTCTTACCAATTAGTACAGTTCCATTGCCACTGGGGAAAATGCCACAGTTCCGGATCAGAGCACATGGTAGATGGTAAAGGCTTTGCTGGTGAGGTAAACTATTTTAAGGCAATAAATAGTTTATGAAGAACACATGTTAATATGGTTTTTCGATTATTTCTGGTCTAGCGGAGCCAAGTTTAATAATCTAGTCATTTTTAATACATCTAGTGCTCTCCGAAGTTTAAGAATGAAATCGTAGCGCTATAGATCTGGACAAAAAGAGGCCTTTACCTTAATACACTTAACGCAATGCAGTAAAAAGACTGTTTTTGAAGAATTTAAGAATATTTACAAGAACACTGTGCGGTCTTAATAGTGCAGTATATGATTTTCTCTTGCCACGAAACTCAAAGCAAATCCTAAAATTCGTCCTATATATAAATCATGATTAGGATAGACTTTCCATGCTGCTTTATTGAACATTTTAGTCTTGGTAAAATGTTCCCGGAATGTTACTATATTATATTAATTCAGCTTATCTGAAGAACCGTTCGCACTAGTAGCGGCATTCAAGGAGTAAAATGGCCTCGATTTTTACATTTTATTTTCAATTTGTGATAGAATGGTAAATCTCTATATCTTGAAGATGTTATTTACAGATTCTGCTAACTTCAAATGGTGTTTAGTGACTCTGACTGCCGTACCGAAGGGCCCGGTATTGAATCCCGGAGAAGGCACAGATGTTTGTAAATGTATAGTGTATGTACGGCATAGCATAGGTGCACTCTAGAGGTTGGTGATAGGGAAAGAGGGGTGGGAGACTCTTGAACCCGCCTGAGGTGTTCTCCTTCATACTTGGGGGCGAAACTAAGCAAAGTCGTATTTTCACCTGCATGACTCGTGCCAAGACTCGTGCCAACGACAGGCGTAATCCTGCCTTCTTTCCACGATGAATTTCGTGGGTTTGCTCTGTTATCAGACAAGGGAGATTATTCACAACAACACAACAACAAAGTCTGTTTTCTATATACAACATGAGAAAAAAATTGCATTCAAAACCACTTGTTTCAGCACTGGTTGGGTACAAAATACCTAAAAAATTTATTTATATTTATTTAAATGTATTTTTCTTACATTTCTGTCAACCATTCTTCTGTTCTTATCTATCTGTTTTTAAATACTTCAGGGAAAAAAATTATATAGCTCTTGTAGAGCTAAAATTTCAGGTGATAAAATATTCATTATGTTTGAACATTCCATAGCTTTACAAGCAAAACTCTCAGATATCACACCTAATTCATACTACTTTCAAGAGGGCAGCTACATATCTAATAACGAGTGCTGATTATTAACAGAGCATATATTACAAATCTGCAGGGAAGTTTTGTTTTGATTTCCTCTTCGTTTTGTTACAGTATTCACCTGGTAAAAGTTTTATAAAAATATTAAAAATAGAGTGTATTACATATAGTTACCCTTGAATAACAGGAATTGGTAAATTTCATCCGGTAAAGTTTTTATAAAAATTATTAAAAATAGAGTATATTACACAGTTACCTTTGGATAATATGAATTAGAAAGTGTTTATAACAATTATTAAAAATAGAGCATTACATACAGTTACCTTTGAATAATAGGCATTGGTAAGTTTCACAAGGTAAAGTTTTTATTACAATTATTAAAAATATAGTATATTACATACAATTACCCTCTAATAATAGGAATTGGTAAATTTGACCCGCTAAAGTTTTTATAACAATTATTAAAAATGTAGTATATCACTCGTACTTGGATAATATGAATTAGTAAATTGGAAAACGAGCAATTATTCAAGATTATATTGTAATGTACTCTTTTTTATAACATGCAAGAATTAAAATCTCGGGTTATTTGAGATAACTTGCGTGCTTGTCTTGAAATCAGCACGTCAACCAAACCAGTGTTGTTAAAAAAAAAAAAAAAAAAAAAGTATGCCTCAACAAGTGAATAAGCTTGATTGCTTGTTTGTTTTTTAAATTATTATCGCTCTTATTTATTCTTAAAAGCGTGCAGATGTTATCATTGTGGAAAACATTTATCATTTTGATTGAGGAAGAACAACAGAGGAATCTTAACCTTGAGTACGGTTGCTGGTATTACTTAATAAACTGCACTACCCGTTTTGTGACACGTACCTCTGAGCTTTAAAAAAAAAAAAAAAAAAATCTGAAATGTTTCAGATTTTAAATTACGTCCAAAGGGGCGTTTTTTTAACGTTTTGAGTGTTACCTTTATTTATTAAATATCATGTTCTTTGCACTTAAACCATAAAATTCAGTTCAAGAGCAATATCGCAAAATAATGTTAAATTAAGCACATCTTTAGAATTTCCGATATACACAGTCTCGCGAGCTGGAGATAAAAGTATTTTTTTTCTATATAACGTTGCCATTTCTCGCTTTTAAAGCATTGAGTTTGTCAATCAAAAATTCGTTAAAGTTTTACAAAATATAAAATCTATAATAAAACAAATTCCAAATTTGGGATTTCAGATGCCCATATTCGCAGTAGGATTCCGTCATTCAAAATTCGATGGCTTTATGTACCATTGTTTTATCACAATGCGAGAAATAGACAATCATTTATGCAGATTTTTCCTTATTTAATTTCTTCAAATATAATGCAGGACTCTAACATTTTGTGGAAACAGTTTGAAAAGTGAACCGACGTTTATGAGTCCGACGCAAAATCGCAAAACGAAAACAATAGTCCTTCAGGGACAAAGCCCCTTTGGAGTAAAAAAAAAAAAAAGCTGCTCTATATCTCTTATTTTACTTGGCCGACTGAGAAATTTTAATTAATATTTTATAGATTTATATTTATATTTAGTAGATTTATATTTATATTTAGTAGATTTATATTTTTAGATTTATATTTCTTTTTTATAGATTTATATATAGCATTGTTCTAAAATACCTTTTTTCTGAAAAGGCATATCGATAATTTTTTCATATTTTCATTCTACGACTCAAATTATTCCTAGACGTTAAATTTAATAAAATTTGGTGAGAGAGTTACCGAGAAATTTAAATATTTATCTTGACGAACGTTATTCAGTTTACGCCAAGAATTACAATATTGGCGAAATTCTTAATTTATGTAACCTGTTTTCCTTTCCCTTTCACTGAGCACGAGTGGAGAAAAAAGGTGCATCGTTCGTTCTTTCAAATAATTTTAATAAAATGCGTAAACCACATTTAGTGTCATTATTGCTTATAACAAATATGCCAAATTTCAGGATCTATAAATTCACTTATATCTTGGGACATTTTGAATAAGAAACTCTAATTTTTTGCAAACATGAATAGAAATACATCTTTTTTAAGGTGGTGGTAAAAAGTTTAGAAGTTATAATTCAAAACATTTTTCAAAAAACATAAAAAATTTACTAAAAATACAAGTTTTAAAAATAAATAAAAAATGGGCGAGTTTTATTTAGATTGAGCCTAAATTTCGAGATGTGAAAGAAGGAATCAAGTAAGTTAAATAAAAACAAAGAGAGAGAGATTAATAAATATATGCCGAATCCAATCAACAATGAAAAGCTAAAATTTTGAGATCTAATTTTTAAAAACTACCCTGGCTAATTTTACGAAACTTGGCACTTTGGCATAATTTGAGACGTAAAATCGAAATATGGAAAAAAATTGGTACTTCATTTCAGAAAAAGTCCGATTTTGGGTGAAAATATCTATGTTTGAACAAAGCTATATGTAAATGTAATATATATCTTAAATCCATCTTTCAAGAGAAAAACGTAAGTTAAATTTTGTCAATCGGCCGAGTAGAGCAAAAGATATAGAATTATCTTTTTTTTACAAGAGTATGTAATTAATATCGATATTTACTTACAGTTGTAAGAATAATCTTAATAAAATCAGTAATGTAATTGAAACTTATCTTCAGTGAATTCTAACGCAGGTAAATAAATCTGAAGATGAAATGAGTTATTTTTTTCAATCGGTTTAAAAACAAGCATTGTTTTCTTCAATGATTTATTCTACCCACATCAAGAGCAGATTATGTTATATTTTAATAGCCATTCGAAGACGTAATCTTGAAAGTAAGTTAAACTTCCGCATATAATTTTTCACTTTTATTTCTGTATAGTTTTTCTATATAAACAGAGTGTTCTATCTAGGATATGCTAAATGACGAAGATATCAGTCGACAGTTAAAATACTTCATAAAAGAACATTTATGAATTTTATAGGTCCAAAATCAAGATTCAAAGCTAAAATAAAGACTCAAGGAAGATTTCAAGGATAAAATTATCATTGTTTTATTTGAGGCCAAATATTTAACATTTTCAGATGAAGAATGTTTCTGTATAAAGATGTTCTGGCAATGTGCTTTTTTTTATCTGAAGACCAGAAATAAACATCCCGCAGTTAATGGATTGAAATGCTAACTTGCAAGAAGCGAAAATAAGAATCCATCGCAGCTTCTAATAGGGCAAACATTACACAAGTCTGTAGTCCAAGGCCTGATTACTACCTAGAACCATAAAACCTGAGTCTAGAGCTCCAGACTCCAAAAATGACCCCAAATCATTTTAATTTCGCAGTTGGTCCCGCATTTCCTTCACATAATCAAGAAGAATTTTTTACAGGACCCTTTGAAAGAACGCTGTGCCTAGGATTCCAGATTATTTTAGTCTATTCCTATCAGCGGTAGATTCATGTATCCAGTGCCTTAAGTCGAAATTAGGTGAATCTCAAGTCGAAACTGGTAGTTTAAGAAACATAAAATTTTGACTACTAATATTTTTGTGATTGGCAGGTGATCAGTTATCTGTCTGCTGGATTCCTATAAGAAGAATTCCAAACTCCTGTAAATTATTAAAATATACATTATTAAACTATACAACTTTCAAATCAAAGCTTAACTTAAATTTTATATTCTTTTAACCGAGGATGAAAAGTATCTGATATACTCGTCTTGTTGTGAAACAAAACTTCGCTTCACCACCAGAGAGTGCAATTTTTACCCCCAATTTCTTAGCACAGAGAATAGTCCTGACATGTTTGTTCCTAAGTCTTCTTAGAAATATTGAAGCCGTCTTTAGGTGTAGGTGGTTGGTAGGTCCCTACTAAGTTAGTTATAGAACGTTTTGCAGTTTAGAATTTAAAACTTTGGAAATTTCAGGAATTTAAATTTTGCAATCCTAGCATTTAATTTTAATTTTAAATTTACTTAACTTTTTAAGAAGATCGATGTGACTAGACAAACTGTCATTTTTTTAGGACTTCTAAATTTGCTCACAGAGTTCATTTTACTAAAGAAAATTCTTATCTCTAAAAATTTATTTTTTCTAAAGAGGAAGTCATTTACTTTGTTTATTTTCTTCGGCCAGATTCCTTGGACTTCTTTTTCAGGTATATCGAATACTTGAATCCTTCGAAAATTAAATTTTCACACGCATACTATGTATACCTTAAGCTAGTTATAGCATAAAATACTTTTTCTAATATAATGCTATTGTAATTCAATATTAATATTTAACTATAGATAAGTTCCGTTTTGTTTACATATTCAGTCATCGGAAACAAAAGTTTTATAATTTATCACTCATAATTACTTAAAAAAGAGTTATTTTCTAATTGAATCTTATCCACAGAAAGGTAATTAAGTCCTAAAAAGATGAGCAACAATGCACTAATGCAGTGTTAAGCACCTTAAGCAAATTTATGATCAGAATTTTTGAAAGAATATTTTTCACATCCTGAAAACCATTAAAATCATTAAAAATATAACATTGTAGCCGTAGTTAGACTAAATACTGAAAAGGGTACTGAGCTAAGAGAGGATTAATTAGAAAACAACTAGAATCGTTAGTGAAAATAGACTTCCAATAACTGAAACATTCTTTTTACGAAACAGCCCTAATACCGATCTTCATTTGTTTATTTACAAGATAGTAGTTTCAATTCAAACAACCTTTTACCTGTTAATCCTCCTCAAATGCAGAATTGCACTACTATTCTGTTATCTGCTGAGCACTTTTGGCTTTTAAGGAATATATAATTAGAAATTTGATCGTTGGTAATTTCGTTCGGTGAAAGAAAATAGATTAAGCAGCATTTTTTTACGATTTTCCTTATTTTTAAAACACAATAATAGATGGGCGATTATCCAAATCTCTTAGAGTCTGCCCTATTCGGATAAGTAGAAGTTCAAGGCAGTTAAGATATAAATGTAATGTTATGGCGCATAATCTCAATAGCTAATCCTGTTTTCTTAATAAATCAGCTTAATTAATTATATTCTCTATAGTTTAACTATATGAAAATTGTTTTTGAATCAAAGAAGACTTTTTTTTATTTGCGGAAATGTAGCAATTATCTTTTAGTATAAAAATAGAACTGGACCAGACCTTTATGGGCCATTTTTAATCAAAGGCTTAAAAATTAGATCCTCAATCTAAATTGTTTAGTTCTGCAGTTTATTTCAGGTATATTCAGATATTTAAAATTTGCATTATAGTTCTACTGTATTACAAAAACTGCTAGATTTAAAATTTGAATCTGCTGGAACTTTGATGGTTTAGAGACCTAACATTTTTGCATACAGAAACATGAAATCTCAACTGTGACCTTGTCGGGTCTTTAACCGCAGATCTTCCAATTCTCAGCTGCATGTTTTAGTTTCATCGTATCACTCTCTGGTTTTCCGTCTAGAAACCCGAATTTTTGACGTTATGCATTGATATTATTTTTATGCATAAGGTGAAACATTTTTAAAATTTTATTCGCAAGCTTCAAATTAAAGTCCTTGGTATGACCTAAACTATTTGCTATTACAACTGCAGGTCAGGTGTTGTTAGTCCATTCAGGTTCAGAGTGCCATTAGGTCAGTTACGTCGAAAATTTTAAATTCTTTTAATTTAACCTGAAGGAAACCGGAGGTTTATGATTTAAGTATTATTTAAAAAAACTATAAAAGCAGACTATATCAAAACGATCCGTCTTTCCCTTTGTAGGCATTATTTTAATTTCCAAATGGTTATTTTTTAAAATTTTGAAACCCTTTCCTTTATTCTGTTGTATCCCACCCACAACTTCCTATCAGAATGAGTTTTTAGAATCGCGTTTTTTGTAAATGAGGTAGAATCAGTATTTATGGGAAGTTTCGGTCACTTTCGTAGAAGAGCTCAGACGTTCTCAGTAGAGCGTGTTCTGTCTTCTGGCCACGTTGTTGCTTTAAGTGAAATCTTACAACGTTCGGCCGTATTGCTATGTGCCTGTTAGTATTCGCCGGTGAGGTTTATATAGGCCAACTCAGTTAGTTATTTCTCTACAGCTTCGGCTAGCTTTTATTTAGTTAACACTAGTTTAGTTTCTTATTGTCGAGGTTTTCTTGTAATCCCGAGAGGGGGCCGACTATGAATATTCTTAAAATAAAAGGGTATTTTAACCCTTCTTTGGACTTTTCTCGCTGTTTTAAAGAATCAGCAATTTGTCGCTACACATTTCCCAAGCATTCTAGTTACCAAGGATAATCAATTTAACTAGAATCTTATACCTTCCTCAAATAATTAGTCGTCATATATTTCATAAAAGGTCGGATGAAGAATTTTAATAATATTTATTTGTTAAACTCTTATAGTTACTATAGGGAAATTTTAAAATAATTGGCACTATGTTAATCTGAAAATAGATATTGCTGCGTGCGGGCTTTTAATGAATTGAATGCACACACAACCGATGAAAGCTTGATTAAATTTAATTTTCCAAAGAGAAACATTTCACAGTTCTGGGACCTTTCACACGAAAGTTCTTATCTCAGTATGAAAGAGCACAGCTAGTAGTAACCAATTTAAACTAATAAGAATGAACACAATGCCTCAAAAGCGAAAAGCTCGCACAGTAATCTCTTATTACTCTCTCAATACTCTGGGCTAAACTCTAAACCAGGGGTTCTCACCCGGTGGTACGCGTACCACTGGTGGTACGCAAGAGAAATATAGGGGGTACGCAAAGAAGCAAAGTATTTTTGACTATTAAATTCTAAAATTAAAACACTAACATACTGACTGAGTTTTTTTCTGTAACACTCGTAAATTTATGCGATCTGAGCTTTGTTCAAGAGTGATGGTGACATACTTTGTAGTGGTGGTACTAAAGATTTTCAATTTTTGTTTAGACGGTACGCGTTAGTCAAAAGATTGAGAACCGTTGCCTAAACTAAACTGAACTTTATAATTATAATTTTCCCACGTCCACCGAGAAATTTCGAGTATCTTCGATTTCTCGAAATTTCTTGAAGGCATACACAGTTCCAGTTATATAGGGCGGGATACAGTTACAATTGCACAGGGAGGAGACCCAAAAGTTCCCAAATTATTTCCAAGTTTGGCAAAAAGTTAGTCGTGAAAAACCATCTCTAACTTGCTGCTATCTCACGATTTTGGTGAGATAGCCATTTATCTCAATGTTATATTGATTTACTCTCGTAATACTAAATTTCCTGTTATGCTTCGAATTTCTGAAGCTTTTCGTGTTCATTATACGACAGATACTATAATTCATGTATAATTTTACTAATTATCAGAACTATTTCAGAATTGCCATTAGTTAAAATAATTTTCGTATATGCAATATTTGTAACAACTTTTTCTAATTTGAGATTTATTTCTTTTCAGCTTCATCTCGTGCACTGGAATGTCGATTTATACAACAGTGTAGAAGAAGCCCTTGCATCTTCCAAAGGCGTCGCTGTCATCGGTATATTTTTTCAGGTATTGTTATTTACCCGGAAGCCCCCGATTTTCTAACGAATCGAATAATGCTTTGAATTAAAATGACCAACCAACGTATCTGTGTCCTGTACAACGTTCGTCCCGTGTTTTTAATCTCCAGTGATCAATCCGTGTTTCGATCCCAGTCTCGAATAATTTTTTTTTTTTTTTATGTGTTAATATTACCTTTCGTCGCGCGGAGACAGAACTAAATTTTTTTTTACTGTTCAGTGTTGATGTTAATTCATCTAGCTAAAACGTTTTGACTAATAAAACTTTAAATATTTAGATATTCAGATAAAACTTTTTGACAGCTCGGTGATCTGTCGCAGATTGATTACTCTCAGTTTCGAAAACATTTACTTATAAATGTAAAACATTTTCAGCTGAGTGCGTCTGTGGAGTTTAAAATCGAAATGCCAGTTTATTTTTAATGTGATTGTAAATGTCAATTTTTATGTCGAAATGTCAATAATATTTTTAATATATTTTTTTAATATGTAATCTCAGTTGGTGTCGAGGTTACAATCATATTTTCAGTTCAGAATAAAAAAAAAAAAAAAAAAAAAAAAAAAAAAAAAAAAAAAACCACCAAGACATTAAAAAAAATATATATTACTGAAGTTCTTTTTTCAAGTTTTTCTTTTTACTTAATAAGAAAGTACGTAATTGTTATTTTCAGGATACTATAAGCTGTAGCCACACGTTCACGCCACACACATTTTTTTTTCTCTCTTCACTCTTCTTTATTCTTTGCGTTTTTTTTTTTTTTTTCGCCCTTCTGAATAATATTAATCAAGATGCTGATGTCACTGTTAACGCTAGGAATATTTAAGTAACAACAAAAAGTAACTGAAATAAACAATAAATAATAACTGAAATAAATAACAATTAAAGTAGGTCTCCCTTGCCTTAAAATTCATTCATTTAATTATCTTAAAATTGAATGCAAATCATAAAACTAGATCAAAATAGCAAGGCTTACAGCATCCTATTGAGAGTATTATTAGAATCTTAAAATTCACTTTATGAATATATAAAAATAACATCTCATCTGTTTCCCAAAATAAAAATTTTAAAACTTAGGATTCCATTTTAAATTCTTTACAAGTCGTTGCCATCACACAGCACCAAAACAAAGAATAATAAAATAAACATTTTAATGTTTTAGAATGTTTTTAGGTACTGAATTAATATTTCTGCGTGTCAGTTTGTATAAACTTTCCGAATAAACATGCCAGAAGAATAAAAAAATTTGAAGACTTTTTTTTATAAGGAGTCGCATTTTATATAAGATATCCGGAGCTAATCATTCGGATACTTTCATCGGTTACTTATACATTCGGATACTTATACTATTAAGTATAACTAGTGTAAAGAATATAAAGAAAAAGTAAGGCAATATTTAACACTTTGAAAACGTGGACACTGATCAGCTGACTTGCGTTCTCAGCACACACATTCGCCTTTTCTACTATAAAATCTTTAGGAATGGTTTCAAATATTTATTTGTTTTCTTTAAGTAGTTATTCAAAAACAAATAATAGCAGAGTTATTCAGAATTTGCCATTAGTTGGTGCTTATGAGTATACAACAGAATTCCAGTTGTTCCATTTAACTTATTCTATTTTCTACATCAAGTAAAATTAAGTTTTCTGTTAATGTAATCTGGATATTTGAAGTTCTATGCATTTCAGTACATATTTAATCTGAAATATGAAGAAATATGAGAAATATAATAAATATTTTAATCAAAAGGCCTCAGTATTTTTCAAAGTGATTTAATTTTTTATTATCACATCTTCTTAAAAAGTCATGGTCCGGTGGTAGTAAACTCAGATAGTCCTAGGCTTGAATTTAAAGTTACGCAAAGCTTTTTGTTTTTATTTGATGTATCATAATTGTCTTCAGCTTTTCTGTGTAATTTTTTACTTCTAAACCAAAATTTCTCGGTCGATATTTTTTTTTTTTTTTGAAAATCCAAATATTTGGAACTATATTACTATTTTGTTGAAGTATGATATTACACATAATATATATTATAAAATATTTAGCGTGTTTTTACTGCACTACTGTAAAACTTCTGTGGTAATTCTGTGAAATATAAACATTAACGTGTAACTATTTGCTTTTAGAGTAATAAAGGCTGAGGCTATCTTCATATTCAATGAATATTAACAAAGTTAAATCATATGAAAATTTTAAATCTCAATTTAATAGTGCTTGTGCTGATGTAGAAAATGTTTTATTCGATTACTAAATATGTAAATAATGTCTGGACAAATTTGGTCTTAAAAGTATTTAGGAGTTTTTTATTCAGATTTAAGGGCTCCAATAACTAGAAAATGATCTTACTTGTTTCCTTCGGTTGTATTAAAACTTTTTCACTAACACTATTTTTGGAACTTTGGTAACAAATAAACAGTACCACGTATGTTCAGTTTTCCTTAGATAAAAATAGTGCTGTGCAAAAGCATCGCATTATTAAAATCCATAATTCAAATTCTTACAAACATATGTATGAATTACATATTTTTAATCTTATGTATGTAAGATAAAAAATATGTAAATCGAAATCGCAACTTAAATTAGCAATAGCCGAGTAATTCTTCATTTATCTTAATTTGTGCACCTCTCCTTGCAGTTCTAAAAACAGTATTTGTTTATAATTACATTTTCTGTACTGCGTCATTTCAAAATTTATCAGTTTCATACCATCTTACGTAACTTACAGCAATGCAAGTATGTTACAGCCAATCACTTCAAGAGCTGAAACTTTGTACCTAACGCTTCATCTAAATGAGTATTCCCTTTTCCTGCTTTGCCTTTACTCTTGCTAACACCCGCCGCTCGTCTGTCTGCTTTGTCCATTGTCTAAGATGTGAATTTCAAACAATGTTATGAAGACTGAATGCATATTGTGCCCATGATAATGTGTGAAGAAGTATATGTCTCAAGAATTAGCTGTCCAGTAATAAAATTATGTGAAGCATCTAATGCCAGGTCTATCTGCAAGTCTTTCCTTCCTTACGCGTCATTCAAATTACGCAGTAAAACAATTGCCTAAATCCCTTACAGCTATCGCCCAGTCACCAAAATATTACAAATATATGATATATATAATTTTCAGTACTCCGTAATTGTTCAGATTTTAAGGTTTTAAATTATTACTCCTTGGAAAATAAATTTAAAGCATTAAAATATGAATAATGGTAATGGTAATAATATTAGAATTTTCCTTTTAGAAAAGTTTACGTAATAATTTATTAAAACTTTTTCAAAAGCATTTAAAAAAAATTTTCTTAGCGATTTGCATATTGTTTTGTTATAAATTTAAGGTACTTTTGATTCAATTCAAAGTATTTTCCGAGGATACAATAATTTATTTCTTCTAGTTTATATATTTTAAGTTTTGATAAAATAACTGACATATATATATATGTAAGGTAAAAAAATATGTAAGTCTCATAGTTATAATTTAAACTAGCTATAGCCCTTACTTCCTCCTTTCTATTCTAAAAATAGTAATAGCTTTTCTGGACTGCATCATTTCTAGATCAGTCTATGTCACATGGCTTGCTAATGACGTAGTTAATTTGGGTCCTGAACTCAAAATTTCGAAAATTAAAAGCTTTCTCTTAATAAGCGACCTAAACTAAAACCTTATTTTATAGCAAAGGAGATTAATATTTTTTTTCTTCTATTTTTTTGGATTTCTCTCTACTGTGCTTCAAGTGTTTATTTTTCAGTGCAGCTTTTATGGATTTTTTAACTTTACATTTACAATTTGTTTTTAACTTGTTTAAAATTCCTATGCAAAAGGCTTACTTATTTTTACACCTTCAATTTCTTCACTACACATTTTCCTTAGAGAAGATAATCAAGATTACTTTTTCCGAGTTTATTCAAATTTTATATAAGTAAGCAGAATATATATATATATATATATATTTAAACAAATTAAATTTAAATTTTAACAAACACGTATAAAAGTAAAAAAGCAAATTTAAAGCCAAAATTTAAAAAAAGCAAATTTTTAAAAGCAAGCCAAAAGAATGAATTAAATTTATTAATTAAATTTGTATTTAAATTTAATTAATTTATTTAAATTAAATTTATTTAATTAAATTCAATTTTTCTTATGAAACAATATTATATATATATAGTTTTATACATAATTTTATATAAGTAAGCAGTATACATATATATATATATATATATATATATATATATATTGGTTACTATGATCTGCGGAAGAATGAAAAAAGAAATTTGGTTACAAAGTCTACCGCACTGTAATTTTGCGATGAAACATTTTACTTGTATTTTACTTTATGGTTTTAAAATGTTATTCTGTTTATATAACTATAGTTTAACAGCTGATCATCGTTCCATTTTTTGATTAAACAGATCGGTAGACATAATGATGAGCTTGGAAAAATAACAGATATCTTGCACGAAATAACGCAAAAAGGAGAAGAATGTTCTCTTCCAAAAAAAGTAGATCCATCTGCTTTCATACCAGGTAACATTCTTTTCAATTAGTCACATTATTGTCAACCTATATTTATACTCTATATTAAGAGTTTTTATCGGATGTCAAGCTAGGTCTTTCATTGGCTTCGGTTTTTTCAGGTTTTTTGAACTTTTCACATGCAATAATCACAAAATGCTTTTTGAATTAAAAATTATAATTTAGTGACTTCTGTAAGCTTAAATAACAGTAAAACTTTAAGAAATCAATGTGCATTAAAAAGTAGAAATTCTATTTTGATTATGAAATTTTAGACGAGCTTTCTCTTTTAATTTATTAATATTACCTATACCTGATCAACGTAATCTTAATTCCTATTTGTTCAGTCTATTGGAATTTGCTTTAAACTTAACTAATAGGATGTTCTTTGAATGGCACTTTTCAGTGCTCTAGAGCAGAAAAATAGAGAGGCAAATAGATTAAAAAAAAAAAAAAAAAAAACTTTGCGAATCATGGCAGACCTTTTCAAATACTTTAATACTTTCTCTCTTTACTCTCTTTTCTAAAAACTTGAATAAACACAAATACTTCAAATTTCATGTTTGCTTTATCTCAAAAATTATGCAGGGTATGTGTGTGAAAATTTTCATTTTCTGTATTTGGATGTATTTTATAGGATTTTAGCTAAGTTATATATTTTAACTCATTTGGTTGTATTTAATATTGTTGCACATTAGTTTATATAGTATCTGTTATATTAACCAATTGTATGGCGCACGTAACCGTATGCGGTTTTGTAGCAAAAAAGTTTCCATCCAGCCTTCATCAACCAACTTGACTATAAGCTAAGTCGTCTAATTAATAATTGAAATTAAAAATTTGAGTTTTTACGCAACCTTTCAAATACATGTCAAATAATCATACAAAAAAAAAAGTTACTTTTACGGCTTACTGCATAATCGATGGAAGACAAATTAAATTTTTAAACATAATAGTGTTTCTGTTAATTTGGATAAGCTCTGTATATATCGATTTTTTGGATTCGTCCATGCGGGAAGTTATGAAAGAAATATTTAAAAACAGTTCTGTAGTCACTTGTATGAAAACTGTTAGTGAAATAAAATATAATTTTACGTCACAAATAATAAAAGCTAGACTCCTAAATAATGTAACATATTAAATTAATTGCATTGCCAGAAGTATAAGCCATTATCTTTATAAATTTATTAAGGACGCGCAAGGCTTTTATCATCCCTGAAATAAAATTTAGATAATTTTTATATAGAGATTTATTTAATCTTTGTTCCCATTAAACTATGTAATAAATTATTTTTCTCCTTTTAGTTCATTAATTATCTTAACGAATAATAAATAAAATCTTACTTTATAAAAACTTTAAAAAATATTTTGTATCACTGCACAGTATGTGTTAGTTACAATATAAGGAGCGAACATCTTACAATTTTGTAATAGTCAGTCGCCTTTTCTTTTATTTCTTTTTATTTATTTATAGGTAAACGGATAAAATATGGATCAAAATTTGTAATATTATCTGACTTATTATAATAATTTTTAAAAAAATCTTGTGGTTGAAGATTAACCTAAAATTTTATTTATATTTATCTGAAATTTTTCTTCCCTGAATCATCGTCAGAGTCTCACGATTATTGGACGTACGAAGGATCTCTTACTACTCCCCCATGTTATGAAAGTGTGACATGGATTCTATTTAAAAGGCCTATAGAAGTCTCTGAAGAACAGGTAAAAAAAATTTTCCGCATTTTAAAACTTAAATTTTTTATCAATTACTTTAAGTGATGATATATATATTTATAGATTGGTTGTGGTGAGATAACTTATAACATACATTTTTCTATAATGTATGGTATTTTTATTTGTAAAGTTGTCAGTTGTTATTTTTAATTCCCTTTACGATTTAATAAAGAAACACACAGGCTAGTTAAAGAAAGCATTAGTATATTTATTAAACAAGCCTTTACGGTGGATAATTTTAATTTCAGTTGTATTTATATTTTCAAACATCAGCTCAAAAGTTCTGCAACTGTAGCAGTATATTGTCTTTTTTATCATCTTTTTCTGGATTCTAACAAAACTATGCTATGTGTACAGCACTTACTCGTTATCACGAACCCATTTTTCTATATAAAAGACACACTCAATTAGTGCCTTTCACATGGCCATATTCTATGGAAGATTACGTTATTAAAAATTTTGTTTATCACAATGCGGGAAACATACATACATTCATCCAGATTCTTCATTATTTAATTTCGTTAAATCTAATACAGGGCTCTAATATTTGGCAACAACAGTTTCAAAAGTTATAAGGTATTTCTCCCGCCTTCTTAGCGTGCCTTCGTGGTGTAATGGTCTGCACGCTGGGCGCGTATTCCGGAGGTCCGTGGTTCGATTCCCGGCGAGGCGTTGCTCATTTTTCACTTCTACTGCTTCCAAAAAATACCTCATGCCTTTACAAAGTGATTCGACGTTTATAGTTTTCAACGCAAAATGCCAAAACGAAATTAGTCCTTCTGCGCAAATTTCCCCTTTGGACTAAAGTGTAATTTCACTCAAATTACATATGTACGAAATTCGTAACAATATTTTAAGGGATTTAAATATATCACTCATTTTAATAAATTAATGCCGAAATTAACTCTCTGGGAAAACCCAAATTTTAGAAACTGTACCAAGCGTAAGCGACACAAGAAGCCGCCTAGGTTGTTGATTTTCGGAGAACACCAGCGAAGGCTGTATCCAAAATTTTCACAAAGAATGTGCTGTTTAACACTAAATTTAAAAAAATGTATTAATATTTGGGAGTAGTGTTATACTGATACCGAATTTGATTGTATTTTTTTGTCTTAATGTTGTTTATTTCATAGCCTTGAGTGTTAAGAATAACGGTTACGCAGTTATTTAGGTGCCATGGAAAACACTGGATGTAAGTGAAAAACATAACATTAAATGGGTCTTTCCTTAGACTTAACAGCATAGATGGACAGTGTATGCTGACCTATGGCATATGCGAAAACAAGATGAGGATAGACTTGATCTCGATAACTGCTGCGGCATGCGTATCGGGTCGACTTGATATTACGTTATGCCGTGGAGAGCTTGATTACGAGTCTATACGTTGCTGCATACGTAGAATTTACTGGCCGGGACTTAAATCTCCACACTCTGCTGGACTCCTACCTGTCATTCCTATTTTCGACATCTGCATCCACATCAGCATTCCGTGGCCTGCACTGATGGCGAGAACTACAGATACAGCCGCTATGACACCCCCGAAGATAGCCAGATCAATTTGATTTCTATTACGGATTAAATGCAGTTGCCCTTCTCTTCCTTTTCTGAACTGCGCAGACGCAAAGGAGAATGCAAATTTCCCACCGATTAAGCAATAAAATGTGTATCAGAAAAATTTTGAATTCACCAGTTTTAATATCTTAAGTGGAAAGTTTTGTAAAATCATAAAACCAGCTTTAGTTGACGAATAGTTCATATCGTAGTCAAACTTAAATTTTCCTTGTTTTATGAAGATTGCATTATACCATACATTTAGTTGCAATCTATTAATCAATTACATTATCTAATTATTAATTAGGCGCAGTTGAATAATGTCATTCCACTGGTACAATTGATGTTGATACTGGCAGAATTAGTGAATCAGGTGCATAATAATAATATTTTCAATAATCCTGCAAATTGATTCATATGTATCATATTAATCTACGAGCAAGTTTATTTTCTCTCCGGAGGGAGAAATTGAAAGCAACTAATTTAGAAATTTCAATTATTACGTAGTATGCATTAATACTTATTTAATAAATGCTGGGTCGAAGCTAAACCTTTTGCCACCCGGTTCAAGCTTTGCGGCTTCTAATTTCTGCTGCCCAGATCCTCCTTTAAAATTTTTAACCCCCTAAATTTTGATGCCCTAAGATCTCCCTAAGTGCTAGAAATTTTTCCCAACCGTAAATTTTGCTGCTCAGGTCTTCCTTAAATTTTAAAAATTTGATAAGTTTTGAAAGCCCAAACTTCTGTTTGTTCAGGAAGCTTATGAATGCGAATTTATGATAAGAAACATATCTTTCACACTTTCGCCTTGGACACATAATAATTTCAGGATACCCTTACCTGATTTCACATATTTCAGTTCATGTTCTTTTATGGAAAAATTCCTTTTTCTATTGCGTTCTGGCCAGGAAAGAAGAAATGGAAGAAAACGCTTTCCTTCCACAACGGCTGACGCAATGCTGCCGAGCTTTGATTGTCTTTAAGTGAGTTGGTACATTTGTTTACATTCAGAGGACTTTACCTTGACAGCGGTTAAGTAATGCTTCCGCACACAATAATTCCGCACAAATAAAAAATATGGGATATTTCCGCACAAAATAAACATTCATTGCTGGATGGTTAAAGCAGTAAAATACTAAGCTTCTAAATATAAATGTAGATTTTAATAAATTTTCAATGATGTGTATAAAGAATGGTGTGGTGTGGTGGTGTATTTAATTATGGCAAAGCACACTAGAGCTATTTGCCTAAGGGAAGGGATGCCTTCATGGAGGACCTTTCTAAGGTAAACTGGTTCGTATACACATTACACATGGGGAAAACCACTAAAACGCCCATGCAGCCAGCCCGTTCGCGGGCTTCGAACCTCGGGCCGAACTACCAGTATTCAGCGACTTTACCGCTCGGCCGCTGGTGGACCGTATAAAGAACGATAAATTCCTTAAGAAGTCAAGGTATCTTTAAAATGTCAAAATATCGCAAAAATATAACTCGCTTTAAAGCTCAATTTCTTTATAACAAACTGGTATAAGCCTGAAAATCTGTATTCTTATTTCAATGTCATCGATATTTTGTTTGCCAATTTTATTTTATATTTCAAACGTTAAAATATTTTAAATAAAATGCACTTTTTATAATCCACATAATGATATAATATACACTACCTCAGCATTGTGGATAAACAAATCACTATTTTTATCTGTTTCTTTTGTTTCTTTCTTTGAAATGGAAAAATAATGTACAATTAAAATAGCCTATGCTAAAAATAACATAATTTTATTTTTTTGAAAAATTAATTTAAAAAAATTTTTGAGGCTCTATGATTGACTATTTATTAACATAATAAATTTTAATTAAAGGTGATTTCTAAAATTTTTAGGCATGATAGTTGCTCATTTTAAACTCTTTTAGACTTTATTTAATTGAAAAATAATCACTTAGGTTTTACATATCTGAACTGAAAAATGAAATTACCTCGAAATCCTCTAAGGAAATTTCAGAAGTTTGTGAATTTAGATCAGTTAGTTGTTTCAAAAAAAGAAGTAAAGCTGCTATGCAGAGTAAGGGAATCGTGATTGCAATCTGATGACAGTGAGGTTAATATTTAAATATGAAATGAGTATTTGTTATTTATTATAATATCAGAGAACTTATTATCTTGAGTAAAATTGTTAAGAGATGTATTGAATGCTCTTCCAAAATATATTTGCTACAAAATTTGAATTTGATAATGACTGAATACAGAAACGTGTTTTAATGAATGTATACAGAAATATGTTTTAAATCAAATGTTTGAAACTTGATGGCTAAACGTAAATCTAAAATTATGTATGTTAAAATTCGACACATAGATATAATGCATGTAATTTTCATTCAATTTATATTTATGGATATATCTTGCTTAAAAATTCCGATATATGCTAAATTATTGTAAATTACTCGAAAAATATAATGAATGTACACAAAATAAAGATTTGCACTTACTGAAAATGAAAAAATTAAATATATACTAGTATTTATGTATATCCTTTTAAAAATCATGAATTTGCCTCCTATGAATTACGTAAATATTAATTAAATTGTTAATCTATGAAGGATGTACATTGTGAATTTTTTAATGTACATTGTTAAATTCAAAGCTCAGAAGAAATTTTTGATAAACATTAAAAGAATTATTTCCTTTCAAAGTTCAGTTACAAGTTTTAAGTAATATTAATAAAATATTTATTTATTCCTTCCGAAATCCTCGTAGAAAGTGAAGTACATTAAAATCAGAAATCAGCAGCCATATTTAACACATTTAACTGTTAGAATAAAAGATTGAATATTGCTGCTGATTTCTGATATACAATTTAATATATTTTTAACATATTTCTGATACATATTTAATTATTAAAATAAAAGGTGCAAGCAAACCGAGATAGTGGTTAATGACTGTGATTGTCGTACCAGGTGACAGGTGACGGAGGACGGGGACGCCTGATGTTTAACAGAGGTAAACAGGCATATGTCTCGCGCCCTTCCCTATCTAGTGGCAGCAACTCCCAGGAGCCTCATGAGGCCACCTTGGGAGTTTATTGAAGAATTTTACGTAATTGTACATGGCCATACAGAGGCGTCTTAGGAATACATTAGTTTTGATCGATAGGCGGATGATTTGTTACATCTTGGTTTTTAGACACTGTTAGACACTAATTACAGCATATACATACACATACAAGTACATACAATTGCACATATAAAGATACATACAAAACACTTGTAAAACACATATAAAAGCACATATATAACACATATAAAACATGTAAGCACATTATATAAAAATAGAAATTAGATACTAGTTTGCACACACTTATACAAGTAAAACACATACTTATAATGAAACATATTTAAGCTAATATATAGTATACACTGACACTAAAGACACATTTAGATCATTTAGACACATTTAGATCACATATCACATGTAAAATACGCAAATAAACATACATAAAGCATGCAGGCACACTGTAGAATATTAAATTTTGTTATTAGATGATATAGTAATTACAGATGAAACTTTACTCTGGAGAATACATTATGCAATACATTATATCAGGTACACAATGCTTATTTAATTTGAATAGATATGCAGCGCTTTTATATACATAATGCTTATACACAATGTAAAAACATATACACTATGCTTGTAAAGCATTAGATATTAGAAATTATACTGCGCACAATTGTACAAACGAAATAAGACACTATACTACTATATACAACACAGTTATGGTGTACAATTATGCAAACACAATTATACTAACGTATTAAAACGCAGAATAAAACACTATACTACGGTATATAACACAATTGTGCACAATTATATAAACACAATTATACTTACACATTAAAAAAAAATCTATACTATTGCATACACACAATTATAGTACGCAGCACCATGCATGCTATGTTGCCAAGCTATATATTTCTATGCGAAGCTATGAGATTATACATGTAATGCAGATACAATATTGATAGATATAGATGCATTATACATTATGCATATGTCAGATACAGTGCAGATATAATACAGATAGTTTGAGTAATACAGATATGATGTGCAGGCAATAACTGTAGTGGAGACACTATGTTATAGAATGTGCTGAGCTTATTTTATATTATATTAGATGCACAGTGTTTATTGGATTAAAGTAGGTACACAGTACTTTTTATATACACATTGCTCACAGAACAAATGCACAGTGCAAAGTCAGATACACAACAGGTTGTAAGGTATTGCAGGTAATGCACACGCAATGTAGATAGTTGCATAGTAATTATATGCTTTATATACAGCAGATACTGTGCAGAATTTGACAAATTCAGTGCAGAATGAGGTGCATATTTATTGCAGATAGTTTGTATAACGCGTTTGTATAATACAGTACTGGCAATGACTGTAGGAGAAACACTATGTTGTAGAATACACAGTGCATATTAGTATTGTAATAGATACATGATGCTTGTTGTATACACAATGCTTACAGAATGGTTACACAATGCAAAGTCGGATACACATTTGTTTTACACTGTTCAGTTAAGCATGGACTAGCATGGACATGCAAGTAGTAACCTGTGATTAGTCAGTGTTGAGCTCTGTACACTGTTGATAAGTTCTGTACACGATTTGTCAGGGCGTTCCAATTACTCTGCGCACAGTACCTTATACACTGATATATAACTCGCAGTTGTTGTAATAACTGTGGTTATTCCAGGAAATACTTCTATAGATATTTCAGTCGTTGTAACTACTACAGAGAAACAATGCAGGTAGCAGTCTGTTCATAGTTAGTAGTTTGCTCTATACGCCGTAAGTGAGTACTGTACGCAGTAAGCAGCTATGTCTGCAGTTATGTTACAGTGCAGTTATGTTACAGTGCAGTTATGTTATAAGCGCAGCACATAATTTAAACATATTGTAAGTTGCATTCAGCTGATTGTCAGTATAAGAGACTGTCAGAATTCTGTTGATGATTTGGTAGTGAAAGCTGACTATGGTTGCTTTATGAGACGCCTTAATTGACGCTAGTTTGGTTGGCAGATATCTTGCCCTAGGTCGTTGACCTGCCTAATTATTTGGCAGATCTTTTTGACCGCTGGTGGGTGCTTAATGATGAATCGTTTATATGATTCTATATTTGTGGCTGAGAGTGGTAGGTGTAAGTTGGATGTAAGGCTGCATTCAAATATGTAGTGGTCGGGGGAGCCAGTTGCCCCGCAGACGCATATATCTGTCATCGAAATTGCATGTCTTTGAAAATAGGATGGAAATGGGCCGTGCCCCGTGATATAGTATGTCAAGGGTGCAATGGCCTGGAGACGTTCGTTGTCTACTATTGGGTAGAATCCATGTGTCCTTCTTCCTGTATCACAGTTATCCCACTCCTGTTGCCACTGTTCTTTGCTTAGTTCTCTTAGCGTTCGCTTTAAATACGAAGTCGGGATTGGAGTTGTCACCTCTTGCGCGTCGTTGTTGAGTGCCGCCTCGTTTGCTAACTGGTCTGCCATCTCGTTACCCTCTATGCCATCATGTCCTTTCACCCAGATTAGTTTGATATGTGTTTGCATATTGTTACGCAGGAGCTGTTGGATTGCTATAATTGTGGGTGAGGTATGGTGGTGATTCATGATTGCCTGTAGCACTGACATGCTGTCTGTGTGAATTTCGGTTGCTGCTAGATTGATATCCTGAGCATACTGAATTGCTGCTGCTATTGCCACAGCTTCTGCCTGGAAAATGCTGTTGTGGGTAGCGAGATGGCCTTTCCATTTGCTTTCCACTCGGTCATTTTTGAAGTGAACGAAGGCGCATCCCACTCCATTGTCATGCTTTGATCCATCGGTGTAGAATCGTGAGTTCACATGTGGAGTTTCTCTGAGAGGCGTTGGGTGTTGTGCTGTCACGACATGGATGCCTTTACATTTGTGTGCCGGGTGCACATACTGCACACTCCCTGGTAATTCATACTGTGTTGCATGGAAGGCGGTGCCAGCAAAGTTGGCATCTTGTTTTAGCCTAATTAGGCGCTCATATGCAGCTTCTATGGTGGCCTTTATGTGCAGGGGTGTTAGTCCCGCAAGGACCGTTATTGCACTTGATGCCGTTGTCCTATATGCCCTACTTATGTTTAGAGCAAATGGCCGTTGTATTGTTGTCAAGAGTTTGATCTTGCGACTGCTCATTGGTTGCGCCCATATAGCCGATGCGTAAAGAACAATTCTCTCCGCTACCGTTAGATATAGCAGTTTCTGGATGTGAGGGTTTTGCCCCCAGTTGCTTCCCTGGAATTGTCTGGCTTTCTTAGCTATATTTGCTGTCTTGACTCTGATGTCTTGAAGGTGGGGCAGCCATGTGAGACCCTGATCCCATTAAGTCCGAGATACTTTATGGTTTTTGAAATCTTTAGATTTCGTCCCATCAATTTTATACACGGCCGTCGCGTTGGATTAGTTCTCGGTCGTGTGATGACTACTGCCGTTGACTTCTGTGCGGAAATGATCAATTTAAGTCTACTGCATTTATCTGAAAATATGGAACAGGTTTCCTTACCATTTCGTTCGAGTTCTTCTCTTGTGCGGCCAGAGACTAGCAATGCCGCATCATCTGCATATGCTATCACTCTGGTATGGGTAGGCCATTTCATTTGTAATAAGGAATTAAACGTGATTATCCACAGTAGAGGCCCGGCACATGAGCCCTGTGGGCACCCTCTTTCCTGCTGTTTAGTGACGACACCGTTATTATTGACTATAATTAGACTTCTAGAGTGGAGATAGTCAGTGAAGATATTAAAAAGGTTCCTTGGACACTTTGCCTCCTTGAGGGCCTGCTTTATTGCAGGCCACCAGAGAGTATCAAAGGCACTTTGAAGATCTAAAGAGATAAATGCAGTATGTAGATTGTTGATTCTGTTGTCATTTATATGTTTTCGAATGTGTTCTAGAGCATGGATGGTAGATGTGCCTGTCCTGAATCCATATTGATGTGGGCTAAGAAAGTTTTGTCGGTATAGATGGTGCTTCAGCCTGTTGACTAGCAGTTTTTCGTAGATCTTACCCAATGCAGATAACAGACATATGGGTCTAAAGGATCTTGGATCTTCCGGAGATTTATGCTTTTTTAAAAACAGGACGACCTGTCCTTGTTTGAATGCAGTAGGGAAGATTTGACAATGTAGAAGCTTGTTAAACAGAACTTTAAAGTAAGTGGGTCGAGCGTTGAAGGCGACCTTGATTATTGCATAATCCAGGCCGTCAGGACCTGGTGCCTTTTTGACTGGAAGCTGTCGAAAGATTTGCTTGATCTCTTCCATTTCAAATGGTTCGTCGTCTGAAGTCTCTGGGATAGTGGTGTTTCCCCTTGTGTGCCTTTGCTCTGGCGTGTCATCGTCCGGATCGTCTGCTGGGAAGACTGTGTTTAAGGTTGTAGCTGCCGTGGATTCTGCTATGTTGGTGGTAATGGGTTGGTTGGCAATTTGGGCATCGAGTTGATCCGGCTTAAAGAGCTTGTTGGTGGCAAGCTTGTGTAGAATTCCATATGGGTTGTTATTTTCTGTGCAGAACTTACGCCAGCTGGTTATTTTGGCTTTAAGGATATTATTTTTATAATGCGCTCTTTCCTCCCTAAAGGTCGCTAGTATTGCATTCTTGGTGGTTTCGTTAATGTTGGTGCGAAGGCGACGTCGTAAAACCCTGCACTTTTGCCGTTGCTGTCGCAGTTCCTTTGTCCACCAGGAAATTCCTTGCAAACATTTTGCTGCTCTGGTGGGCAGGTGCTGATCGCAAATGCTTCGTAGAGTGTCAAGCAGCCGCTCGGTATAAGTGTTCAGATCATTGGGGCTCTTGTATTGACTTAGCTCCTGCTCTTCTTGCTGTAATGTTAGAGAGAAAGCTTTGTTAAGTATTCGCAATTTGTTACCCGGAAGTTTGTATCTTTTAAAGATGCTGATCCTTGTGTCGCTTGCAATATTGAAGTGTATGTAGCGATGGTCCGAGCAGCTCTCTTCATCTGCTACCATCCAGTCTTGTAGGTTATTGGCTATATCATTAGTAGTCACTGTAATATCTGGCCATCCGTGGTGGTACGTGTTGTCAAATGTGGGTGGCGCGTTGGGGGTGTTTATGATTTGCAGATTGCTGGCCAATATGTAGTCTTCCAAGACTTGCCCTTTTGGAGTGGTAGTTGGGTAACCCCATATGATGTTGTGGGCATTAAAATCACCGCCTATAACATGTGATGTTGTGGGGCACTTTGTCTTTACTTCTTCGATGCTCATGATGGTCTGGTGGATAGCATCCGGTGGGGGACTGTAGATGGAGGAAATGATGATCTGTGAATTTGAGAAGCTGAGGAGGATTGCTACATGGTCTCGCTTCTGTGTGATTATCAGCGGGGACCAGAGCGGGTTGCAGCAGGCGATTGCTGCTCTTGGTGGTGGCTCATTCTGTTGTGCTTTGCGCTGAAATATTTTCCAACAGAGTGGCAAACAGGCGACTTCCCCTGCTCTGCAATAAGGTTCTTGAATCAATAGTATATCTGGTTGATGGTTGATTGTATGTTGGATCAATTGTGACGCGGCGGCTTTTGCTCTTTGTAAATTAATCTGGATGCATTTGATAACTTCTCGTTGGATGTCTGGTGTTTGCATTATTTGAGTGGGCGGCTGTGGCAAATCACTCGTATCTGGTACTGCGTCTGATATTAGCGATGTATCTTCCGTACGAGGCGCAGTTGACATCATAGGCTGGATGATCGCAGGGGATGCTCCTGTTTGTCCTATAGTTATAGTCTGCGCAGTTGATACACGCGGGCTGCTGCGCTCGGCATTCACGGATGTCGTGTTCTTCTGTGCAGTATGCACAATAATGTTTGTTGGAGCACTCCTTTTGAGTGTGGCCGAGTTCCTGGCATCTGTAGCATCGCTTGGTGTTATAGAAGTCTGCAATTCGGTATGCGCGCCAGCCGAGGTAGAGTCTGGGAGCCTGCATGATTCGCTGGTAGACTGTAGGTTGGCAGTCAAGAACCCATTTAACTGTGTTTCTTCTATCTCGGAGGCGGTAGAGGATCTTGACTGTTGATTTGGTAGCATTGTGCTCCGATGCCAAAGCTCGTTCTATTTCGTGTTCCTGGACTTCATGTGGGACGCTGTGGATAGCAACTCTTGGAAGTCTTGTGGCGGGAAGCTTGGTCTCTACCAGTTCTTGTCCCTTTGCACTGTTTAGCGTATTTTTTAGCTTGTCAAGGTCCTCCTTCGTGTGACAGTCAACGGCTAGCCCTCCTTTTTGTATGTTTCTGACTGTGGATACCGTTACTCCTATCTTGGGGAGTGGGAATTCCTGGCTGAGTTTAGCCTTAAGGTCTTGACTGGTGGAGCAGGTGGCTTCCTTAGGATATAGTAATAGTGTGTGCCGGGGCGTAGTTATGTGACTAGTATCTTTAGCCTTAGCTGCGGCAGCCGCGTAGGATGGACCTCTGATCGGATTAGGCAGTGGTGCTACAGCGAACACGTTATGCCTCTGCTGGTCTGTTTGATACTGGTTATTTGCATGTGCTAATTCGCAGCAGAAGAGAGTGGAGGTATTGGTACTTGTGTCGGCTTTTGTTGGTTTTGCTGTATATTCGGGGCCTTCTAGGGCTAGCTTCTGTAGAGCCTCTAGTGAGGTAAGAATACGTTCTCTGAGTTCTGTTCGGAGCAGAAATTTACCACCTCGGTAGGTAGTTGTTACTCTCTTGATTTCCTGGTAGAAGAGGCCTACCTTTTCAGCATGAGCTATGTCTGAGTTTAAGATAGAGGTCGGGTCTAAGGCGCTAGACGACGTTGTTATATCTTCGTCAGTAGATAGAGTACATTGTAGTACCATGATATAATGCAGACAATGACAGTTAATATGCAGAATTACAATAAAAAGCGTACAGTTACATAATCTAAGGCAATACAGTTAAATATAAGTGCGTGCAATGAAAGCGCTGCCAACAGTTAGCGTGCACGGGTACAAGGTAAAAAGTAAATGAGAAGTGAATGGAATTTACAGAAAACTCATTAATTTCCGTCACAAATGCTAAATGTACGGAACTGAATGCTGTGAAGAAACCAGCCACAGAGCCTATTTCTCATACAATGCATACAATACACAGAATAATGCATACAATACACAGAATAATTGCATATACAGAAATAAAATCTAAACGAACTTAACAAGGTATGGAAACAGAGTACAATAGATGGCTATCAGTAAATAAGCACAAACAAAAATTTACAGGAAGATGAAATTAAATAAGTATAAAAATTATAATAATGATGATAAAGTAATAAAAAGAAGTAAATATAATAGAATAAAAGTTAAATGCACAGTGAAAAACTAGAACAGGGTTAAAAATTTGGGTGTACTAAAGACTGGCTAAGTACCGTGCAGCTAAGTTCAAATTGTAAACAAAAGCACGTGCAAGACTTATAGCAACTGCACTCTACTATGCGCGCATGCGCTAGAAAAGCTTGACAAGGAGTTGTCCGACAAGTTCAAAAGGCGACCTGTCCTGCTGGACCGACCCTCCACCGCTGTGTCGTAAAAATGAGCCGGGTGAGGATACCGGGGAAAGAACAAGGTCACACAGGAAAATTGCAATTAAATCTTACGGCACTTAGTCACTAATTAAGCTAGCAGGACGAATGATACACTAAAAGAAAGGTAATCTAAAAGCCTACCTTATCGTCTAGGAATGGTGTCGATATTCCCACTTAGACCGGAGATAAGGGCAGATTAATCCAGAAGTATGGCACTTTTATGTCGCACAATAAAAACACTGTAATGAATCGCACAAACACTTCACAATCACAGCACTGGTATCAATGAAGAGATCATATCTTCCACTTTCCAAAGGTACTAGGATTGAAATTGGATGCCTGTAGGTGCCAGAGAAATCTTAATAGATGTAAACACCACAAAACGGCACTTCACGGGGTCACGGTAACCCTCAGCAGATATCACGAGGTCGCGATACGAACAATGACTTCTGCTTTAAAGACTTAATTAATCCACCACTAATAAACGGAATCGCTCCAGATGCATATCAAATTGCTCAGCTTTTGAAGAATTTTAAATTGATATAACTCTTGTGTAAACTATATCAAAACTAACTTAAAATAATAAGGCGAAAAGCGAGCTCGCGAAAACACGTCGTCCTGGTACTACCACAGGAGAAGAGTCGTACCAAAGGGCCTGGGCTCAAATCTCGGAGAAAGCATGGATGTTTATAAAAGTATAATGTCTATGCGGCATGGGGTACTCTAAATACGCGGCAAGCCGAAAGTCCTCTCGAGAGGTCGGCGGTAAGAGAAGAAGGGTGAAAGGCCCTCAGTCCCGTCCCTGCCCGGGATGCTGTCTCTCAAAATTTGGGCCTAAACTGAGCTAAAGTCGGGGTGTCACCTATATGGTGCTACTGGCTGTTACCAACGCCAGGCGCATATAACTCCTTGCCACGATGCCATGGGCTTGTGCTGACCTTTATCAGACAAGTGAAATTGATAAGAACAACAACATAATAACAACTTAAATAAAAAGGGCTCTAATTTGAAACAAAACAAGCAGCGCATTAATTAGAGAGATGATTTTGATTTAAGCGATACCTGAGAAGTTGACAGTATCTCATATTTGAGAAAGTATTTCAGAAAGAAGCTCTGTAATTAGAGAAAAATAATGCGTGATTTTAAATATTAATAATACAAAAAACTTTTATTTTAATTTTTGTAATCGTTAAGCAAATAAAGTCGAATTACCTTAAAATTTCTTTCTAATATAATTAGCATTCAAATATTATAAATTTATTCAAATTTCATTCAGATTAAAATTGCTGAGAGCTCGCGAAAAATGTAACATTTAATTTCGTTCAGAATGAATTGTTATTTGATCTTTCACATATTTAGGATTCCAAAATATTGAAGAAAAAGCAAATACATACATTTATACCTATATTTAAGACGTAATTACAAAATGTTTACCTCCTCAAAACCTTCACACCTTAATATAGAGTCACTGACTGTTTCATAAACTAGAAAGGTGTCACTGCTTCAAGGGAGCGAATGACAAAAACCAGTTCGAGCCTCTCCTTCCTTCTTTCCTCTGACTACTTTTTAACTGAAATAAACTGAAAAATCGCTATTTCGTTACTATGGTATTCGAACAGATTTCTGAACTACACTTTACGAGATAAACTGAAATTTAGAAATCATTCATGTAAAAACTCTGTTTATACCTTTTTCCCTTATTTATATTTACCAATTTTATGCAATTTTAAAAAAAGTTATAATAATAACTTAAAAGGTGTGTGTTCTGATGGAAGCGAGGCTGTTATTTTCTGCAATTTCATTAACGACCGGGACGAAATAGCGTGCTGTACATTAGGTATTAGTCATAAACTGTATCTCATTGTAAATTAGGATATTAGTCATGATCACCAAGTTTTCAAACGTAACATTCAGTTGTAAGAGTTTTTGATAACTCTGAAATGAGTTTTTCGCTTTATTCCCCCCCCACATTAGCGCTTCTGCGTTATAAATGTTTATATTATTAGATATCAAATATTATAATCGTGCGAGAGCTTTCTATTCAGCTTGCACATTATGATATATTAATTCCAAATTATTAAAAGTATTCTATTTCATACCCTTTCAATTTAGCAGATAGGGTGTAACTGTAAGAATTTAGGCAAACCTCTGCTTTAGCTAGGTGACGGTTTTATAAAAATACCTACCAATTTCGAAGAAATTAGTTAAAGAAGTCCCTGTACTTAAGGAACAAAATCTGGTTTTGGATATTTGCGTATTGTCCAGTCGACAGGCCAAGTAACGCAATTTAGCGCCAATTATGGGTTACCATTTCTTTTAGAATTCAGCAATAGCGACGGTGACCGTTGTCGAAATTTCCGCCAACGGTCGACGGGATAATGTGTAAGTACCGAATTTTGTGTAAAAGTAATGTAAACCTAAGATTGTTTATTGTGTAATTTTATGTTTACCATTGCAGTGTATCTGTTCATATATGTATATATCTATATCTATCTATATATCTAAAAGGTGTTTTGTATGATATAATCACCTTTATATGAGCTATCGAATAATCGACTAAGTAATCAAAAATATACATAAAATGATATCATTTTGTGTGATATTAACGAATGCAATGAAAAAATTTTATTTTATATTTTTACACGGCAATACATCGTTTTATGTACCTTATGTAAAATGCAAAATATAAATTTATTTTCCAACACTTTATAACAAAATTTATTGGTAAATGATGCATTAAAGTAAATTACTTCCGATATAAACGTTATTAGTGATGACAAACCTTGATTACTCAAATACTTTGAAGGACATCTCTTGTATCAATATTTGCATTCATAAAAGTCTAAAAAGCCAGCGTATGTTCTTTTCCAAAAAATCCCATTACGAACACAGAACTTAAACAGCTTAAAACTATTATTAAGCGTTATATTATTGATAGGAAAAAGTATAATACAAGTATAACCGGAACCAAGCAGTGTAAATCGGCTGCTAGTTGTCATTTGCCTAGGCAACTTAAAATACAACACATCAAACAAAACTAAGCAATAGAAGCAACTTACTAAAATAACGTATGAAAATGGCTTAGATTATGGCACTAAAGATCTATTGATTACCTTAAAAGTATCAGTCATTAAAGTTTCGTCAAAACTAATGAGACCTTTGAGAGTTTCAAGAAAACAAACTCCATATCAGTTAAAAAAAATATCTGTCTTGATGACCTTGCGACACTGTCCATTTTAACTGCAACAGTCTTAAAACTTGCACTCGAAAAACATTTGAAGTTGAAAAATACATATGAGCATTTAAGTTCGATGTTAGTTTAAAGTATTAGATAAGTTCGATGTTCGGTAAGTTCGATGTTAGTTTATGAACGATAAGTTCATAAACTATACGAACGTATAAGATAATGTTTTTTCAAAAATTCGCTCTACTTTTAAACTCACTATATATTTGTTACGAACCGAGATACTTCAGCGAAATAAAGTTTTGATTTTTAAAGCTATACATATCAAAAATGCACGGTGGAAAGATTAAGTGATTGCATAAGAATATGTGTTTTCGAGATAGCCTCTATTCAGGAGAAAGCATAATGCAGAGCCAAAATCGTACGCTGATCAACAGCGTATATCAAAAACAGTTCAATAGCGTTTATCAAATTAAGAGCACTTAGGTAATAGTATGCAATGTTTTTGGAGACCGAATGAGGAAGTCGACGCACACGGATAGTGCTTAATCATTAGCTTGTAAGTCTTTGATTATACAGTTCTAGATGATCGTAAACAGCGTGGATTACAGTACATGCATTTTTAAGAATCTTCGCGACATCGACACCCTGCAGAGGTTTTCCTTCATATGTTCACCCGTCTCTTCACTTATCTTCGGCTAACCATTTTATGATAAACTCTTGATACTTCCTGTCTCCAGAAAATCGCATGCCATGTCTTCACACTTTTTTACATCAGCGGCATATTTTCATTCACGCTTCTAAGATTTCGAAGCACTAGCCTTATCGTGAATCGATGCCATCGTGGAAGCATGTGATCGTTTGCAGTCATGTGATTCTCTCATTATACAGTATCGTCAGGTAAAAAGTTTTAAGAGTGCTGTGCAGAACAAATTTTATTTCACTAAATTATCTCTACTCTTTATTCAGTTGGATAAATTTAAATGTGATAAGTACTTTTGGAAAACCCTGTAATTTTTCTTTAGGTCAATTAGCTGCCTTTATTTTTATTATATTACTTATTCATCTAAACATTTTATTACCTTATCTTAGTACCGCATCTTACGAAATGATTCTCATAACAGTCATAATGACGATGAATGTATTCATTATCGTTATGAATGCATTCATAACGATGAATCATGCAATTAGCCAGCTTCATTTTATTACATTACTTATTCATCTAAACATTTTATTACCTTGTCTTAGTACTGCATCTTACGAAATGATTCCCATAACATTTATAACGACGATGAATGTATTCATTATCTTTATGAATGCATTCATCATCATTAGGAATTGTTATTATTGTATTTAGTTATTTAATGTTCTAATTCATTTGTAAATTAATGCATTAAATTCCTCATGCGAAACCAATAACCTCTTTCATATTACCATTTTCTCTTGAACTGTGCAAAGTTTATGAGTAATTTTCTCCATGAATTAGAAAATGATTAATTGTAGCTGCTTAAATTATTGTGTGGTTTGGACTTTGCTTTTATATTCGTTTGAAACATCGCCTTTAATTGGGTATTTCTGAGAAATCCTAATATTGCTCCACTATGAGTAAAGACAGTTCGAGTTAAAATTTTCTGTATTAAGTGAAAATACTCTGAACATTAATATCATTTCCTACGCCAAGTTCGCAACCGAAATTCATCTCAAGGTATAGAAGCTTAACAAAACATGGGCAGTTTCGATATTATTTTGAATATCTGAAACGCAAAATTAAGCATAAAATTATTATACCCGGAAAATGAGATTTTGGATACTTTAATATTTGAAGGAGAGGTTCATAAAAAATTTCAAATGAATTGTTTAATATTAGAAACATTTTTACATGCGTATAAACGCATTAACTAAAAAAATATCATTGTTCTGATATCCTCAAATTCAGTTATAACTGCTCTTTCATATCATTAGCGAACTTTATGGCGATCAAGAGCATATTTCTTATATTAATTAAAATTTTTGTTATTATAATGATAGACATTTTCCTCTTCTTATTGAGAGATTAAGGTCCAGTTCAAAATACTTATTTAAAAATTTATATTCTAACACGGAATTTTACATTATTTATTCTAATATTATTAATTAACTAAATTTGAACTACAACAGGTAGGCTATCACATGATATACTAATTAAAATTTATATTTCCTAATTTATAATAATACGAACTGATTTTAAAATATATTTTATAAATTATGATTATCATTTACTAATTAAAAAGTAATGAGTAATTTACAAATCCTTCGTTTAAGCAGCTATTACATATATCTAAGTACATAAAGTTTCTTATACATTGGGCTGTCTTATTTTCTTTTAGGTAGATAGTTAATGAAACATTTTAAGTTGTTAATTGCTACGAATATGTTGAATATATATATCAGATACTTACTCGATCAACTCATATTTACCTTTTCCAGATTGAAAAGTTTAAGGTCCTTCACTCCTCGAATTTGAAGGCTTACGTAAATGGAGAACCCGTTGTGGGTAAAGTAACAGAGAACTGCCGACCTGTGCAGCCGCTGAATGGCCGGATTATACGAGAAGCTCCATACTAAGTAAATCCCATCACTTTCAGTTTTTTCCCAAACAACATCAGCATTCTTTGTTTTGAAAAATGCACCAGATCTTGTGTAATGACGGCGATGCCATTCTTCGATGCCTTCTTCTGGAGCATTTCACTGCAGCATTTCACTGCAGCCGATGGATGAAGACCTTTATTCCGAAAGTAGTTGAAATTCTTTTCTAGATGTCATCTTTCCAATCTTTCAAGAGGATATGCTGCAAACATCTTGCTAATTATCTGAATTTTGAAAGAAACGACATAACAGATTCTTTTAATTTTTCTAAAATGCACTAAATTCGTCTGCTGTATTTTTACTTTCCCGCTCATGACTTGCTCTAAAATTTGAAATCTTTTACATGAGAAGTGCTGAATCAGCTTTTTACCTGTATACGCTTCTGTGATGCTTATGTGAAGAAAATATTTTATTTACGATGTGGGCAAAATGTATTACTTTGAAGCATTTATTGTTAATCTTAGTGCATGTTCGTTGCAGTTAATATATAGATATTTTTGTTGATGTTTTAGTTTATTAATGTACGTTTTGTTTAAATAAAAGTATATATTTTGTGTGTATGTAGCTTCAAAATTAATTATCTGAAACTGATTCTCTCTTTTTAAAATTTATTTGAAATAATTGAGCTTTTAATTTGCACAATTCGCAATATTTATATAAAAAATTTTAATTAACTATTTTGGAGATTTGGTTCATAATTCATTTACTTCAGTTACTAAATGAATAAAACTAATTTTTAATTCATTTTCCGGGCAAGCAATAGTAAGCGGTGGCTCACATTTGCTTTTGGACAGTTTGAACAGATCTTATGCAACATATTGAAATACAAACTTTAATTTTTTTCTGATACATCGTTTTTTGTCTGCTTAATCTGAAGACTCACTTGTTGCAAAACAAATCATCAGAATAGTGATTATAGTATACGAATTGATTCGTAAAGTGCTAATCATTAACTCACATGATAATTCGGATACTAGAAAATTTTATTAAACTGTTTCGGCATATGATGTTTCGTGTGTCACCCTTTTAATTTTAAATGAAATATCATATCACGCAAATTATTACATACACTTGGAAGCTATTATTTAGCAAAATGCATTAATATTTTTATATTTGAAGTGAATATGGCAAAACACTACAAATTAGCAAGTGCCTTCACTGAGAGATAGAAAAAGTATTCGAAATATCCCATAAATCCTTGATATAAAGCGTTCAAATATCTTTGATACCATAAAGCGATGAAAAATAAATAGAACTGATGATAATGTACCAAAGTGGGACCACATTCAATCTAATGTGTAGAAATCTGAGATTTATCCTGCGAAAAACTAAACCAAGATCCAAAAGTTAGTGCTATAAATCTCGCAGCGGTTTTAAGAAGAACGGGTTGTAATAAGAATTAACCCTGAAGTTGTTAAAGAATCAGTAGGCCATATGGATACAATATGTAATCAGCTAGAAGGAAATTTTTTATCAAGAAGAAAGCAAGGAAAATATGCCTGGCTTTCGCAAAATCGATGCTTAGAAAAAATATTTCATATGAGCCTAGTTTATATTTTCATACGAATCGATATTTAATATACTATTTGGGTTCAATGAACGAATTACTCTGAGACAAAAATCGACTAAAAAACTGAACCCAAAAAACATAGTCCTCGATGTTAAGGACGGAGGTGGAGACAGTTAAGGATGGGAGGGAATATGGAGATGTTTCGTTGCCTCTGGATGGGAAAATTAAGTTTTTATAGAAAATAGAACGAATCAGTATAAACATATAAATATTCTTAAACTTCAAGGCAACCGCAATAAAACTTGAAATGCGAAATAGATTCAAGTTCTATCAGAATAACAATCCTAAGCCTAAAATATTCATTTGTGCTTATTATGCAACTGCTCTGAAATTATCACAGCTCCTACAAATTCTCAGGAGTTAAATCCTATGGAATATATATATATGGAGAAAAGATTAAGGAAACAGGACATTTAAGGATATCCTGTCCCTTATATATTAAGGAAACAGGATTTGTTCGAAAGCAAATCTTAGTACTGTATACTATTAATTTTTTATTAGATGGCATTTTGGACAATTTCTGTCTTCTGGCGTATTTCTTCCTTAGAAACTGTTAAAAATTAAAATGAAAACTCAAAATTTTTTCCTAATGCTTATTAAGACTTTCCAAAAATTAAATTTGTGTTATATTTTATAGATTATGTTGCAGCATAATGTTTATTAATGTCTTTCTAGATTTCAAAGAAATTATTAGTGGAAGAATATGTGATCTCTATATGTGTATTGCCAAAAGTGCAGAGAAGGTTTTCGCTTTGTAATAGTTATATTTTCCCTCTATGTGATTGCTTTTGAATAGATAAATAAAAAACTGCAATCTGAAAAGTTCGGATTCCAATTTAACACCTCAGGCAGCTACTATTACAGTTTCAAAAGGTTAAAATATCTTTAAACAAAAAAAAAAAAAAAAAAAAAAAAAAAAATACAAAAGTTGTAAGGTTAAAAAGAAATTGTAGTCTCATTTTGACTAAGATTTCAAATAAACATCTGAAATAATTTTAAGCTAAGAAATGGTGATAGGCCTAATAGTTTAAGAATTAGTTCTTTATAAATATTATTATTAGGTATAGAGAATAAAAAGGAACTGTTAAAATGATAATATTTCACTTTTAGGTATAAAGCTGTTAAAAATGATGATGTCTAAAGCCACATGCAGGTTTATGCATTTTTATTAGTAATAAAAATGCAGTTACTAATAAAAATGCAGTTAGCAAATTATTCAAGATAGCGTCGTCATTTGTTTCGCAGGGTCGCTTGTTTACAAATTTAGAAGGAAATATTCCTCCCAAATGAAGTGGCAACACTTTCTGTTTTGGCAGAAAACGAAATGCACGAAATGAGTATAATAAACAGTTTAAAGAGATCCTCTTCAAGGTGTTTAGTATAATTTGGTTAAATTGTAATTGTAAGTGAATTCAAAGGATAAAGAGTTAACAAATGTGCGGTTCGACATTATTCTGAAGAGCCAGTTCCTAGAACCATAAAGAGAGATAGGAGACTTATTGTGTCATCGTTCTTTCTAAGTTGTAACCGCAAATTAAGATGAAGGTTTAAAATAAACATTCTCATTGTGGTGTCTGCCTGACAGTTACGTAAAATTGATAACCATAACAGAAAATGAAATCTCTGTTACTTGCGTGAAAACGTAGAATAAAAGTTCCGGTGAAATTAAAACACGTAATTTAAAGTAAAGCGCCCCTAAGTAAGCTTTATCTGAGCCTCATATTGCATGCACCAGCTGCAGCTAGCAAAGCAAAGCCGATAGTTAACTCAGCAGCAGAGAGTTATAACAGAATGACCAGTCAACAATAGTTACCAAAGGCTGCCTCTCGAATTCAAGATATCTGCACTTAAATCTATTAACTTATTTACATCCTAAACATTGTTTTTTCTAGGATGTAGCAGTTTGATCAAAATCCTAATTTAGGTAGGCGTTGTAAAAAAACAGCTGATCCATAAGGAGATTTATCAGATAATTAGAGACAAATTCATCAGTTTCCTCCTAAAAATCAATGTTTATGTCTTCAGACACAGAGAAAAACTAGAGTTCTATACTGCCGCCAAATAGCATTGACCATGCCGATTGTATATAGTTCATGTCAGGGGGCCTCATAATAGGTCTGATGTGTTCCCTTTTGTTTCTTAGTTCCTTGAATAGGTTCCTTGAAGAGTTTCCACATGGAGTTGTCTTTTGTCGCTAGAAAACTGACACGTTCCATGCTATTAATTCATATTCCTGGCACTAATCTTTAATATGCCTTTGCATAGAGTTAAATTGCCTTTTATATTCAGACTTTCTAATTTCAATCTAGAGTTTATGGATTCTATTTTTATGCTTGATTACATCTATAATAGAATCAAGAAGAATTAGATCTTTTGGGCACTGTGCCATAATGAAAGTATTGCTGATACATTTATTCAATGATGTTCTGTATAAAAGTCTGTGATTGCTGCATCAACGTCACTTAGTGTGGGGAATCCAGGTAGAGCACTAATGTCACTTTCAGTCAGATTGTAGGGTTTATATTTATTTTAACTAACATTTATTTTAAGTTTAAATTATCTTTCCTGTCAAGCCTTACTTTCCCCTGGAATTGCCAATGCCAGAGTATGTAAATTTTAGTAGAACGCGCAAGGATTCAAATTATCAGCGGAAGTAATCTGAGTTAAATAGAAGGGAAACGAGTTCGAAGGTGTGCTTTCTTGCTTCACGAGCGTGGAGGTGGCTAGTTAGAAATCGAAGAACCACGCGTTTCGGCCTGTGTGTTTGCTTCGGCAGATTGTTAATCTTTCAACGTAATATTCAGAGTGCTGAATTATCAGCGGTATTTTAGAACGCGGTGAGGTTAGTTACGTTTAGAGAGCCTCGTAGTTAGTCACTTGTTATTATCTCTTTTCAGTTTCTTATTTTTATTTTACCGCCGGGTCGGCGTAGTTTGTGAGCGTCAAGATCACGCATTTGTAATTTCTAAAGTTGAATAAAAAGGGATTTAAACCCTTCTCAAGACTTTGGTCTATTTGCAGTTCCCAGCAGTCACCACTTTGTTGCGTGCAGGTTGGAAGCGCGCAACTTTACATTGGCGCCCGAACACTTGTCGAACTGAAATGGCCGAAAATTGGATGGAAGTTGCTGGACAACAACAAGAAATGGCAAGCCAATTGGAAGGATTTGGATACCTGGTCCAGACGTTGAGAGCGTCAATTTCGACGGAAAAAATTCGGTGGCGATATTTCTAGAAAACCTCGACAATCTTTTCCAGCTCTACCCTGTGCCTGAAAGACAAAAAGTTGCCATCGTCACATCTGCACTAAGAGGACAGGCCGCGCTATGGTGGAAGAATATAGGCAAATTTTTATTAGGGGAATTCGGAGGCCAGACATATACATTTGAAAATTTCAAAACATCGTTATTAAAGGCCTTCCCCATAGTGAAAGATCGAGCAAGGCTAGAAGCCGAACTATATAGTTTCTATCAACGGAATATAGAAGAGTTGACGGACTTTATTCTGCGAAAAATTAATCTGACGGATATGCTGTATGGGAAGAAACCCGACGCGGAGATTATTGAAATAATCTTACCAAGACTGTTACCCGCTGTTCAAGATTACTTTGAAATTAGAAACACAAGCACATTGCAGAAGCTCTTCGAATTGGCGGTCAAGTTTCAAAATCGCAGAATAGCGGAAAAAGCTATTCTATATAGGTTCCTTGAAGAGTTTCCACATGGAGTTGTCTTTTTTCACTAAAATCGTATTCTCATCTATTCATCGTATTCTCAAAGTATCCGAAGGCAATCTTCAAATGAGCAGACCAGAAATGCAAACCGCTCTTATGGGGGAAAGAGCTATCAAGCTAACTCATCGAAGCTCGAAGGTCAAGGCCCAAAAAGGAAATTCGAAAACAACCGTCCGCGTACCCAGAAGGCAGAAGTTGAAAGGAAAGCTTTAAACGAGTAGAGGGGCCTGTGAAAGCGAGGGTCCAGACCCCGGAAGTTTTGAAAAAACCCTCAAAAAGACACTTAAATACGGTCATCGTAAAAAACTCCCATCTACCAATTATACAAGTCCTGGTTGGAGATGTACCAGTAGAAGCCCTCATCGATACAGGAGCAGAAGGTAATTTTATGAGTGATACATTTTTCAAGAAGAATTTTAATAGGTTACGATTATTCAAAAATAAAAACACAGAAATTATAGCGGCGCAAGGAAAAACCTGTCAATGCATCGGGAAACTATCATTAAACATACAAGTAAAAGATGAAAGCCTCAAAGTATTAATTTTTGTAGTAAAAAATTTGCAAAATCCACTTATTTTAGGTATGGAGTTTTTAAGGGCCGCGAAGGCCAAACTGAAATTTCAGGACAGTTCTATTGTGCTGGAAATGGACCGGAGGGTGGTGGAACCAGTGAAACAACCGCAAGTTGACCTTAGCCATTTGAATGACCATGAAAGTCAAGCCATCCAGCAAGTGGTGAGTACTTTTTCAAACTTGTTTTCAGAACGGCCTGGTAGCTGTCAAATAGTTACGCATGAGATACAGTTAACTGCCGACAAACCCTGTAGGACTAAGCCTTATCGCTATGATAAACAGAAAGAACTAATCATAGAAGAACATATTCAGGAAATGTTAAAGAACAAAATAATAACGCCCATAAATAGTGAGTACGTGAGTCCAGTCGTACTATGTAGGAAAAAGAACGAGTTTCCTCCGTCGGATAAAAGGGCTTGGAGGTTTGCTATCGATTACAGAAAACTGAGTAGTATTACTAAATTCAAAGTTTACCCTTTGCCGGTTATAGAGGAAATTATTAGAAAGATTGAATCTACTAGATATATGACTACTTTGGACTTAACGTCTGGCTACTATCAAATAGCTATGAGACCCGAAGACATACGTAAAACCGCGTTTATAACAAAATCGGGCACTTATGCATTTTTACGCATGCTCTTTGGGTTGTGTGGGGCCCCGTCAACATTCCAGCGAGCTATGGACATTGTTCTAAAGCCTGTCCTAGGAAAATCAACTTTAATCTACCTAGATGATATAATTATAACGAGTAGTACGTTGGAACAACATATTAAAGATTTAGAAGAGGTTTTTAAATTATTAAAAGAGGCCGGTCTTACAATTAACGCATCACAATGCAAGTTCGCGAACTTAAATATCTGGGTTATAAAATTTCGCAAAAGGGTATAGAAACTCAAGATTCAAAAATAAAAGCCATCAAGAATTTCCCACCTCCCAACACCGCCAAGAAACTTTCTTCTTTCCTTGGTTATGTTCTTATTATCGGTCATTCACAAAAGATTTTGCTAATATTGTTGAACCCTTGTTAGTAATTAAAAGAAAGAAAAGTAAATTCACGTGGACAGCAGAAGCAAATACCGAATTTGAAAGGTTAAAAGAAGCGCTTATCAATGCCCCTGTTTTGAAATTCCCGGAGGGGAACGAAAACCTGGAAATTGCAGCAGATGCGTCGGACTATGCTGTAGGTGCTGTTCTCATGCAAAATTGCCATCCTTTGGCATTTTTTAGTAAAACGTTGAACCCTACACAAAGGAATTATACAGCTACAGAGAGAGAAACATTAGCCGTATTAATGGCTGTACACAAATTTCGAGTTTATTTCGGCAAAGCGTCAGTAACAGTCTTTTCGGATCATGCGGCTGTTGGTAGACTTTACTCGGGGAAAAACCTAACGCCCAGGTTAATAATATGGGCTTTAAAACTTCAAGAATATAATCTCATAATTAAATATAAACCGGGTAAGGAAAACAATGTAGCTGACACACTTTCTCGTATAAAACTGGACGATGAAGGAAATGAACTCAAATGTGCTGTGTTGACTTGAAAAATTTTAGATTCCAGAGATACAATTATCGCTGAACTGAAAGCTGATCCTGAATTTGGAAGTATCTATGCATATTTGAAAGACCTCGAAAGCTTTGAGCACACAGATATCGATGCGATAAGAAATAGAGCAGAAAACTATGAAATAATAGATAATTTATTATTTTATACGAAAACAACAAATGAAAATCTCGAGTACAAACCAGTCATCCCAGCCTCGCTTCGGTTAAGCATTTTGAAGGAATTACACGACGCGAAAACAGCGGGTCATTTAGGGGTCAGAAAGACTTTAAAAAGGGTACGCTAGGCGGTATATTTCCCGCAATTATACAAAATAGTAACTGCGTATGTCAGGTCCTGCAGTCAATGTCAGTTAATAAATGATACTAATTACAGCCCGGCCGGGTACTTAACTAGCATTCGCGCTACATTTCCGAATGAGATTTTAGGCATAGATCTTCTTGGTCCTTTCCCCCAGAGTGAGTCAAATAAAAATCGTTTTCTTTTAGTAATTGTAGATCATTTTTCAAAATGGACAGAAATTGTTCCACTTAAACGCGCGTCAGCCAAAACAGTCGCAGATGCATTCTTACACAGATACATTTTAAAATACGGTGCACCGATAAAAGTCATTAGCGATAACGGTAAACAATTCATTAGTCAAATATTTGAAAACATATGCACTGGACTTGGCATACGCCATATCAAAATGGTTCCCTATAGACCACAGGCAAACATAGCAGAAAGAGTTAATAAAAACATTGTAGAAATAATTCGAAGTTATGTTAGCACACATCACAAGCGCTGGGATGGCTACATCAATGAGTTAGCTTATGCTTTAAGAACGGCAAATCACGATACTACGGGAAAAACCCCAGCAGAATTATTTTTAGGACGAAAGTTAATTACGCCATTAGATAAATTATTCTTTGTGCAACAAAGAGAGCAAGAATTTAAACAGAAAGACGTGCAAACACTTATTGACCAGGCGGTTAAAAGCTCGGATACGGCAAGAAATAGGCAAAAATTATATTATGATAGAAAACGCCGTGAAGCAGATCTTAAAGTTGGGGATAAAGTGTTGAAGCGGAAGTTTTCTTTATCAAGTGCCCCAGGCAATTTTACTGAAATGTTAGCTCCAAAATTTGAAGGCCCCTATGTAATTCAGGAAATCAAGGGAGTCGTATTGTACCTTAAGAACGAGAGAGGGGAAATCTGTAAAGCAAGTCCCGACCAGGTGAAAAAGTATTATAATCAAAATGATTTTGAAATCCTTAAAATTTTCTTGCAGGACTCAAGAGTAAAAGAAATGGAAGGTCCAGAAGTAACGTCACCCGTTCCACTACCCAAGAAGCAGAGAACTGAAGAGAAACCTAGCCCTTCTACAACCCATGCGACGGTACCGAAAAGAAGAAACGAAAACTTTCAGACTCCAGCATTTAAGAAAAACAAGAAAGCAAAGCCGCCGCGTAAGGAAACCTTGGTAAAGAGAAAAACACCACTTACGACGTATCGCAGTAGAAATTCTACATCGAGGAGAACGCTCCCAGGGCCAGAGAGTCAGGTGCAAACAAGGCCGCCGTTCCCGAAAATGAAAAGACAGCAGGAGGAACGAAAAGACCACCACCAACAGAAGAAATTCAAGTATGATTCCAGACCGGAGGGCGCCAAGACCAGCCGTCCAGGGGAAAAACGGAAAAGACAGCAACCCGACGACTACCACTCCAAGAGGCCAGCATGCAGAGGGCGAAAAAGAAAAATCAACATGGACGACACTCGGAGGACATTAAGGAGAAGACTGACGTCCATGAAACCTATAACGTGGGAGCAGTTCTGCCAGAAAAGAATGTCGGAGTTCCAATCATCGAAAACTCAAAGATAAATTAAAATCTTCTATATTTTTTTTTCTTTTGTTCCGAAATGTTATGCGTAAATACGAAGTTCTATGTTTTGACGGAAGTCAATGTGTCTCGGTTGAGACTTAGTTTTCTTTTTCTTTATTTAGCTAAGGCAAAAGTATTATTTTCTTTAAGTATAAAATCTAAGAACAAGCAGTTTCTGTTGGTCGAAAGACTAATTTTGTTATGTTAAAGCCCAAATTTGGCCGAGGATAAAAATAACTTCGTATTCTTGTATTAATAAGAACTTTAGTTTCAGTGCCGCCAGCTTGGCGAAGAATGAGTAAAGTAAAAATTTATTTTTCTCTTATTCATTTTATGGTAAATTGTAAAAATCATATGTATTAGAATTTTGTAAATATACGTAAATACTTGAAAGTTATGTAAAAGTAGAATTTAGTCTAGAAGCATAAAATTTTAGATGCTAAAAGTAAATGCTCAAAAGCAATGAATTCAAATTTAAGTATTAAACTGTAGATAAAATCATGCTTTAGAGCGATAGCCTGCATGTCTAAAGATGAATGAGGGGGAAGTTAGAATGAATGTGTTTTGTAGGGTTCTCCACCTACACTTGAATTTTAAGAATGTTAAAGTAGCTCATTGAGTTGTAGAATGTCGAGTAAGGTGTGTCTATTTGGTCGTTGAATTCTAACAAATCATTGTGGTTAGGGGAAGTGTTGCAATACTAAAACACGAATATTCCCGTTTGACACCACACATGATGGAGAGCCAGGGTAAAGTTAAATTCATGTTTGAATACTTGAATGAATGTGAATTAAGCAGTAACTAAGGAAAATAAATCGTTCAAGAACAAAAACTTATTCAGTGTCAAGAAAGTGTAAATTATAATGCATTTAGAAAGATACTGATTCTTATTCCTTCCAGATGCTGGAAGGAAGAGAACAGATTGATTGCTGAAGTCCAGGAAAAAATGCTGTAAAAAGAGAGAATTAAATAAGTATATACAGAAATTTATTATACCTTTTGTGAGATAACAGATTTTTTTTATGTAAACGAGGCTTTTAAAATTTAGTTCAGAATTGTAGAAACTTTTCAACAGGTCGTTTGTAGGACCTGCTTCCAAGTTTTCCAAATTCTGGCAGCGGCAAATGTAGGGTTTATATTTATTTTAACTAACATTTATTTTAAATTTAAATTATCTTTCCTGTCAAGCCTTACTTTCCCCTGGAATTGCCAATGCCAGAGTATGTAAATTTTAGTAGAACGCGCAAGGATTCAAATTATCAGCGGAAGTAATCTGAGTTAAATAGAAGGGAAACGAGTTCGAAGGTGTGCTTTCTTGCTTCACGAGCGTGGAGGTGGCTAGTTAGAAATCGAAGAACCACGCGTTTCGGCCTGTGTGTTTGCTTCGGCAGATTGTTAATCTTTCAACGTAATATTCAGAGTGCTGAATTATCAGCGGTATTTTAGAACGCGGTGAGGTTAGTTACGTTTAGAGAGCCTCGTAGTTAGTCACTTGTTATTATCTCTTTTCAGTTTCTTATTTTTATTTTACCGCCGGGTCGGCGTAGTTTGTGAGCGTCAAGATCACGCATTTGTAATTTCTAAAGTTGAATAAAAAGGGATTTAAACCCTTCTCAAGACTTTGGTCTATTTCCAGTTCCCAGCAGTCACCACTTTGTTGCGTGCAGGTTGGAAGCGCGCAACTTTACAAGATCACTACCTCTATCTCAACTGGTACTGTTGAGCGTGTTGTCATTGATTGTCGAAATGTTATAAAGTGTGAAGAGCACGGGAAAACTTGTGGTAACGTGTGGTCCTAACTTGTCAGCAACTGTGGTAGTTTCTGCTATGAGATGTAAATTTACTCAAACACGTAAGAAGGGTTTAAAGCCCTTTTTATTCCACTTTAAAAATAACACCTGCGTTCAGTTGACACTCACAAACTACACCGACCCGGCGGTTTAACAGAAACAGAAATGTGAAACCAAAAAATAATGACTGGATGAATAAATAGTTAGATCCTTACCTACGAGACTCTGAGATCTTAAATAACCTAACCGCGTTCGAAAATACAGCTGAGATTCAGCGAGCTTACTAATTAAGCAGTTGAAAGATTCAGCAAACTGCCGAGATAGGTACACAGGCCGAAACGTGCGGTTCTTAAATTTCTACCTAGCAGCCTTCACGTTCGCGATTCAAGAAGCACATTTACAATCTCGTTTCCCTTCTATTTAAACTCAACTTACTTCTGCTAAATTTGAATATACTGCGCGCTCTACTACAATTTAAATACTCTAGCATTGACAATTCTAGGGGAAAGTAAAGGCTTGACAGGAAAGATAGCTTAAAATAAATGTTAGTTCAAATAAATATAAACCCTACAAACTGAAGAGAATATCCAGATCCTGGGTATTGATTCTTTTGTTGGAAGGATTGTAGGCAGCGAGGAAAATCATAGGTTTCATCTGTGTATTTTCAATTAATACTGCCGAAGTTTCCATAGTGTTGTGAGTGGGAACCAGATAAGGTGAGAATCTGATGTTGGTGTTATGGAAACATTACTATAAAACAAAGTCGACTGAGTTATGTTCTGTGATATGTGGCAAGAAAAAGCATTCTTCATAAGAGTAATAAAAACATAAATTTATTTACAGAAAATGCGGGTTTATTACTAGCTACGGTTTCACATAACTCTGCCTTACGAGAGAAGAAGAACACAACGTTGACAATCCGCTGCAGCTAAATATTGGCATCAAAGATGTGGCTCGTCAATTGCGAACATTCTCCCACCTTAAATTAACTTAATTCAAAGAAGTTAACAAAAGTTGTAATATTCTCTATTTTCTGGAAAAAAAAAAAAAAAAAAAAAACTAATAATTAAACAAAGTATGAACTGGCCTCCATCTTCAGCTGCCCTAAGTATTCACTGCGTAATTTTAGCTATAACTCTTCTCTCAATCTTACTCTGTACTGGAACCATTTATTGAAAGCTTTTATTAAGTCTAGATCAGGTGCTCCAACGTCATCATCATTCACGAACATATTAGGAATCAAGGAAACTGGATTACTCGGTCGAGATTAGAGGTCAAATTAGAGAGGAATTAGATTAGAGGTACTCGGTCGAATTAGAGGTCGAGATTTTTTCATAGTCATGGAGAATTTATGCAGTTTTTCAAAATCCAGCAACGCTTCCCAAGATCTTTTCCTAGCAGTTGCTTAAGAACACCTATAAAGTATTTCTCCAGCCTTCCTAGCATGCCTTCGTAGTGTAATGGTCAGCAAACTCGGCGCGTATTCGAGAGGTCCGTGATTCGAGTCCCGGAGAGGGCGTTGTTCATTTTTCATCTCTCCTACTTCGAAATAACCCAACGTCTCTACATTGGCGCCCGAACTAAAAACGGTGGTGGATGATGATTTTACACTGCTAGGATTTGGCGATTGGGTCCTCTAATCTCCAGTTGTTTTTTAAAAGGGGAGTATATAAAGTATTTCTCCCGCCTTCTTAGCATGCCTTCATGGTGTAATGGCACTCTCGGCACGTATTCGAGAGGTCAAGGGTTCTAGTCCCGGCGAGGGCAGTGCTCATTTTTCACATCTTCTGCTTCCAAAAAAACCTAATGCCTTTACACAGCTATCATTCTCTCCTACTATGGTGAAGAAGAAGGAATTAACTCCCAGCGGATCTTCTTTGCAGAGCTCTAAACCTCTGTATTCTTCCAGTTAATATTATTTAAAGCACTAGCTGCTCCTACAACATTACTCCATTGCCACTATAAACTATATATGGCAGTCCTCTATGCCTAATTAATCTTCTAAGCCCTGGCAGAAAACCATCAGCTGACAGACAAGAAATCAACTCGAGATGTAGCTTTCGATATACTCCACATGTAAACAGATATATCCATGCTTTCTTCTGGGTCATCTTCTCTTGGCTTTTGAGATATAAAGGACCAACGGAATCTACACCTGTTATTTCATTACGTACAAGATCTTCAGGTTAGCCCTCCCCCAGTTGGTAAATTCTCTATATTTTTTACTTTGTACCGTTTGCAATGTAAACATTGATTAAGAAGCTCAGATAATATGACAACCACCTACAATCCAATAATGTTCTCTAAGAATTATCTCATTGTCTAAGTGCCAGTATGAGATGATTTTAAATGTGCATCAAAATTCAATCAATGGTTATTAGGTAAAACTGCAGGGTGCCAAAAATCCTTCGTATCTTTTCAACGAGAAAAATTCATTCTTAATCGCAAAACCCATCTTCGTCAATATAGGGGTACAAATTCGATAATCTAGAATCGTTCAAACCAGAAAACGTCTCCCTCTGAATTGGTTGTAATAATTTGTTTTCAACTGCTATACATTCCTCTCACACCGTGGATAAGTTGTTCTTTCGGAATCTTAGTATTCTTCTTGAATCGCAATATCCAACCCAACATATACACTACACACTTCAAACAATATTTATAAAACCTATTTTCGTTTTCCAGTTGAACACTCATTTATAAAGATTTAACACATTTTGTTCTTCTCTGAGTAAAAATTTAAAACCCTCGGAGTTGCTCTCAGCCGTCGCTACGAATTTCTTCAACGAATCAACTTCTTTGGCGACCGTAGTAACCTTGTCATCAATTTGTTGTTCCACGGTAGAAACTCTCTCCTCTATGTATTCTTTTACAGAAGAAACTCTTTCTTCGATTTGTCCAACTTTATTTTCAACCGTGTCAATTCTGCCTTCCCTATCTTCAAATTTGTTTTCTATTATGCAGGTCATTTATCTTTTCATACCCTCTTGGCCCACTGTCATTTCTGCTTTAACTGATTCTTGACCTGTTTCATCTCATTTTTAACGGATTCTTGGTTAAATTTCATCTCTTCTTGACCAGCGTCCGTCTTTCTTAACTGCTTTCATCTCCTCTTTAACGGATTCCTGTCCCGCTTTATTTCTACTTTAACGGAGTTGACGGCCTCTTTCATCTTTTCTTGGAATGCAGCAAATGCAGTCATCAATTTCTTGAATTGTTCTTCCACCGCTCTTGTAATTTGCATTTAAAACCCGATTCCTGACACCAAAAAGTATTGCATCATACGGTTTCGTAATAAATTGAATGCGGAAAAGTAAATAAAATTATATTCTTATCACAGCAAATAAAACAAAATGCTTAAATTTCCTTAGAGATATCCGTACAATATCCCAATATCTCACAGTAGTTATCTTTTAAACTACTAAAACGTTCAACAGAACTTAATTCAAAACAGAAAAAACTAAATCGATTTCACCACGAATTCGCTACAGTAAACAATAGCAGTTTTCGAAACAAACTGAATTGAAATGTTTTGATCCACCTTTTGTAAGCTTTTTAAATGCACGAGAAGCTTCTCTTAATTTCTCGAGTTTCCTGGAAATCAGAAGAGTACAATTACTCCATATCTATTCATTAAATGCGCGTGCTCTTGTATTTTTAATTTTTCTGGATTAGCTTTCTCTTCAAATAAGGCTCGTACTGCATTGCACGGGAATATAAACCAATTTTAATTAATTCTATTTAAAAATAGCTAATTCAATACAAAAACCGTAACAATATCTCTTTTTTTATTACATTTTTATTACATTCCTTCTTTCACAGATTGAAATTTAGGGTCATTCCAAATAAAATTCACTCATTTGTTATGATTTATTTTTAAAATTTGTATTTTTAAATAATTTTCATAAATTTTTCGAAATATATTTTGTATTATAACCTACAAAATTTTTAACATCATCTAAAAGTAGATGTATTTCTAGGAACACATGCAATAAATTAGTTTTTTATTCAAAATTTTCTAGGATATACATGAATTTACATTGAAACGTTTTGAAATTTGACAGCTTTTTTTATTATTGTTTTTTAGCTATAATAATGCCAAATAATAATACGCACAAAATTATTTGAAAGTATAAAGGATGACATTTTTAGCACATAATTAAGACACAATAACACGCCGAACAAATACTAATTCAAAAGTCAAACAACAAAAATCAGCGTTATACTTTCAAATTTTCACCGGATCGATGGTTTTACCGAACCACCATTTTCAGCTGCAAAAGCGCAAATGAGCGAGATAGGATATAATGATGAGATAAAATAAGAAAGCCTGGACAGAAAATAAGCTAGTGGCGCCATCTGTTGATGAAACCAGAACTAAAATATAATTTTTTTAAAGGCTGAAGGCAAAGATGGATTGGAATTAGGATCGTTAACTAGAAAAGAAAGATTTTTTTGAATGTGAAATGTTTCTAGAAAAAATCCAGTTCTCCAATGGAAGATGTTTTTTGAATAACTTTGGCAGCAGAAAAATTGAAAATGTGATTTTCGGACCAACAATGTTGGGCAACAGAAGACTTCTGTGCTTCCTTTTTTCTAACATATGTCTCATGCTCCTTGACGCGAAATTTTAAGGCTCTCTTAGTTTGGCCAATGAAAATTAAACCACACTGGCAAGGAATCCTATAAATACCCCAGGAATTCATATCCGGAATGGGGTCCTTGAGTATGGAACTCGGAATTTTATTGATGGGAGAATAAACGACCCGAAAGTTAAATTTCTGCAAAATATGTGCAACTTTATAGCTAATAGATGGAAAGAAGGGAATGACAACAGAATTTTTATAATCTCCTAAAACAAGAGTGTGCCTTTTCGTGTGTTAAGATGAGAATTTTTTAACTGCTTGATTAATAATGTTGGGTGAAAAGTCCCTGTCAATAGCTATTGCTTTTAAATAATTTAGTTCTTCATCAAGGGATAGTTTGGAGGAGCAAACTTGAAGAGCACGGAAAACATAGGAATAAAATGAAGCTAATTTTTGTTTAGTCGGATGACAAGATTTAAAGTGTGATGGAAGGCAAACGATGAAGTTTTACGGTAAACCGTAGTACTGAAGTTGGATGTGTTACGTGTGACCAGAATGTCGAGAAATGGAAGAGAATGCAAGTCTCAAGTTCAAAAGTGAACTGAATAGCAGGATGAATAGAATTAATTGTTGAAAGAACCTTATTTAAATCTTATTTAAATCTTATTTAAACCTTATTTAAATCATCTTTAATACCTTCAAACAGGGCAAAAGTATCGTCTACGTAGCGGAACCATATCGGGAAGTTTAAAGTTTCAAATAATTTTGATTCAATTTTGATATCTACATGCATTATTATGAATCAAAACTGTTTGAAACTTTAAACTTCCGTTCGAAAAAATCGTTTAATATATTCTTGAATAGGTTCCATTTGAAGGTCTCTGAATGTAGGTGTTTGGAATATACTAAGGAGCACTGATAATTTCTCATAAAATTTTATTTTGCAGAATTTGTAATTGTTTAATATTGGCTTTAGCTGCATGTCCCCAGATCAGAGTTGCATAAAGGAGGGCTGGACGAAGTATGGAGCGATATAAAATTAATTTGCTTGTAGTAGATAAGTTGCTTCTACTACCAAAAAGAGGTCGTTTAGTAGCTGTGGTGATTTTAAATTTTTGTGCTACGGAGCGGAAGTGGCTTCTGAAGGTAAGTTTTTGATTTAGGGTAGTTTCATTAATCCAGTCTATTTTTTCGTCAAATATTTCAGGGGCTGTAGGATAGTATTTCATGTTTCCCTTACGGAAAATTATTGCCTTGGTTTTATCAAAGTTAATTTTAATCCTCCAAAGGGTGAGCCATTTTTCCAGTTTTATGAGATAGTCTTGGAGATGTTTTCTTACGGCCATTGTCGTGCAGGCTTTAGTAAGTATGGCGGTGTGCAAGATGAACAGAAGGGTCTTTAGGGATGTCTTGCATATAAATATTAAAAAGATACGGCGAAAGTGCCGACCTCTGTGGGACGCAAGCTTTGATTACTCTGGTGGTTCAGTAAGCAGTACCAATTTTGATTCTGACTGTTCTGCTGCTGAGAAAGAGGCTATTAAGCGAATAAAATTATCTGGAAAACTGAGAGTGATTAATTTGTATATAAGGCCGCGATGCCATACCCTGTCAAAAGTTTCGCGGTATCGAGGAGTATGGCACCGATCGGAAGCTTGCAGTTGTAGTCTTCAATGATAATGTTGATAACTCTAAGAAGTTGGTGGAAAGTGATTACAAAAACCGAATTGTTCTTCTGGGAGAAAATTCATGGAAGGATGAATTCTTTGGATGTGGAAAAGGAGAATTTTCTCATTAACTAATAAATTAATAAACTGATATAATAATTAACTGATAAAATTAATAAACTGATTAATAAACTGATAGGGCGATAGTTCTGTGGGAAGGTGGGATTTTATTACGGTTTAGCAAAAACAATTATAATAGCTTGCTTCCATGGGATAGGAAAATGAGCGAATTTGATAATGTTGTTGTTTATCTTAGTTAGACAGATAAGAGAGTTGATCGGAAGACGTTTCAGTGCTTTGATCGAGGTGCCATCGTACCCTGGGGCTTTCTTCGTCTGTGAGGAGCTGATGATGTTGACTACGATTGTTGGGGTTCTCAGGAACGTGAAATTGTACGGAGCAGGGGTATTAAGAAAGTTATTGACCACCAGGCTGAAACGTTGAATATGGTTATTGTCGTACTTAGTGGGATTAAGAATGAATGTATCTCCCCTATAGTCCGCAAAAGATTAAGCTTTATCTTCTTCTGTATATGAAATCCCACTAGGTCCATGGATAGGTGGGATAGGTTTATAAGGTTTCTTGAATTTGCGGGAAATGTCAAATAGGAAATTTTTCTCTATAGCTAGGTTATTTAGGAAATTGGTCCATTTTTGGTTTTTGAAGTTCTTGATTCTTCTGTTGATTTCTTTTTGCATAGAGTTTAGTTCGCGTTTGAGTTGTGGATCCCTGGTGGATTGCCATCTTTTACGGATCCGGCTTTTCTTTTTAATACTATTTCTTATATCGGCAGGCAGGGGAAGGAAAGGCTTGTTCACGTAAAAAGTATTGGTGGCTTCCCTTAAAGCAGAATTGATGCAGTTGATAAATTTTGAGACTTCTTGCTTAAACTCTTTATTGCTGATGCATGGGTTTCCTTGTATGGGGAGTTATTGAGAATTTCTGAGTATTTGATACAATTTGTAACTCCTATACTTCTGTCAAGTGAGGGGAGGTATTTATTAATGGGAATTTCAAATACAATGGGGTTGTGGTCGGAAGAGAGGGCTGGAATTACAGAAATATTGCATCTGTCAGTAATGTTATTTGAGATGAAGTCAATTGAATTATTTGAGATGAAGTCAATTGGCGCTATTGTACCCGTAGAGGGTAGGGTCATCTGGGGTATGAATGTTATAATTATTTGATTGAATGAGGTTAAATATGTCATTTCCTTTCTTGTATGCAGGTCCCAGGTTCCAGTAGGGGTGCTTGGCGTTAAAGTCTCCTCCGACAATGGTAGAAGTATTAGAATTAAGGAGTTGAATCAATTCTTGTGAGCTGGGATTATTATTTGAAGCTTTGATAACACAATACACAACACAAGACATCCCCATAACACAAGACATCCTCAGGATATCCTATTTAAGTCGCTATGTCCCGGGAAACAGGATATCCTGAGGATGTTGATTCTCAGATATCCTGAGGACTTCTTAAGTCAACAGCCTGAGGATATCCTATTCAAGTCTCAATGTCCCGGGATATATGAAGATCTCCTCATGATGTTGATTTTCAGATATTCTGAGGACTTCGTAAATCAACATCTTAAGGATGTCCTGTTCAAGTCGTAATGTCCCGGGATATATGAAGATCTCCTGAAGATGTTATCTCTCAGATATTTTCCAGCACTTACTTTTTATGGAAGCTGATATCTGAAAATATTAAAGTAAAGTCACCTTGTACCACACGCAAGTCATATTATAAGAATCGAAATCTTACTCTATGGATTACTATTCTGCATATGAAAATTTTATTGTTATGCTTAAACTTATGCTTTTGTCTTGTATATGTTGGCTGTAAGTAATAATATTTTCAAATTTTTGTTCTTGTTTCACAGTGTCTAGTGATCAGAGTACTTTCTTACAAATTATAGGCACGCGTTTTCAGCCGTTTTGAGTTTCATATTGAAAGTGCGTTTAAGATTAAATTCTAATTGCTACATAATATATTTTGTAAACATTATTTTAGATATTTTGCTAATATCTTTGAACCCAAATATTATTTACGTTACAGGTTAGTTCATAAAATCTTTCACGAAGACATTTATCCTATGAACAGATGGGCATGATGTACGAATGCCTTATCTGGCATTCGAACTTCAGCTCTTCTGTACGGCAATCAGTCACTAATCACTTAACCGTCTCTGAGGCACTAACCAGAAATATCAAGTTATAAAAGTATTCTATTAAATTCATCGAAGATTTTAGAGCAAAACGTATTACTGAAAGGATTTAGATCCAAAAATAGTTCCATTAGCTAGTTCTTAGCATAGAAATAACTATACTTTGAAACTGCAAATGAAAAAAAAAAAAAAAAAAAAAAAAAAAATACTTTTTGATCTGTTACACTATTATATTAGAAATGAATGATGTTTATGCTGTGCAGTAATAAGTAACAATAATTTTTTTTTTTTTTAACAAACGAAATTTTAGTTTACAGACGCAGTTAAAAACTAGTCTGTACGAGGTTTAACTTGTTTTAATTTGAATTTATAAATAGGAGAATAATTTTATCGGGCTAAAAATTCATTGCAGTTTCTTCGTTCATTTTCTGGTAAGTTCTTTAATAATGAGAATCAGTCTTTCAAAGCGACTGAGGTAAGAAGTAACTTATTTTTTACCTCTCTGTAATAGGAAAATGAGGTTTAAGAATGGGAAGAAGTAACATTAAGTTCTTACTCTCCTCAAACTCACTTTGCTACTTTAGAGAGCTCTTTAACCATACAAATAGCCGGTCTTTGATAAACAAAGCGCGAAAAAAATATATCCAGCACTTTACAATCTTATGCGTTATGCCGGCAATGCTACATGACTTCTCATAATTTAACAATAATTACTACTTTATTTGTAACATCCAGAAAATGCAGTAAACACGTTTCTTCAAGGGAAATAACACAAAGTTAAATGTTGTTATGAAAACTCAAAATTAGATAACGGATTAAATAGATGTTCAAACTTTAAATTAAAAGGATTTCATTTTAAAATTAAACGCGTTCTTTAAACTCAGCATTTTATTTCTTTATTTTATACTATAAATAACAATTGAAGTTGAAAATCTTAAATCTTTGTTTCCATTATTATCATTGTACGTAACACTGCTTCTCAACTTTGCTTTTGAGAAACCGAGCTCCGTTCAGAATGTAACACCTCTAAGCACTTTTTCTGTGGCCGATGGCCCAAGAAGATTTCTCTTTTGTTAACGTGGCAGATTTATGTGTCAGATTTCGTTTCTTTGTATCCTCCTACAACGGAAACATCGCTTCACAACAAAGGGCGCAGAATGCCCCGAACGGTTTTAATTGCTCCGTAATAGTGATATCCTTGAAGAAGCGCACAAAGTGGAAAGTACACGTACTTACTTTCTGATTTCCAGAATTCAGCTATTCTGCTAAACGTTAATTGCCGTCATTCCAAATTCTGTTTCAGTTAGGAACTGACTTGCTGACGCTTGCAAGCGCTACATTGAGAAAGTGTGAAAAGTAAGTTTCAAAATTTTTCCTTTATTCTACAAAAATGATGAGAACTAAAAATAATTATCTCAGATATTTAAAAGACGGATTTATAGGAGAATAAATCAACCTATGTTATCGGATTCGTCAGAAGATGAAGTAGCATTTAATTATGAAAAAGGCCTGTGCCGAACTTTTGCGCTAGCAAATATTAAGTCCCATTTCAAACTGTGATTCGAAATATGAATTTTTATGTCTCAAGAAGAACTGACTGATGACGATTACCACAACGATTATCCCATTCTAAGGAATATTCCAAATATAGGACTAATAAATATTCCGTTAGACTTTATGCTCCTTTTGTGCTTAGGCAGGGATGTCAAACTCATAGGTACACTTGGGCCAAACAAACAAGGTTTAACTTTAGGCGGGCCGCAAAAAAAAAAAAAAAATCAATATTCATAGAAACGTAGATTTATTTCGAATAATACAATAATAAACATATATATATATATATATATTTATATAGAAAAGAACAAGAAAATTTAATGTTTACGTCCTGATACTTGACATCTCTTCTCTGCTGTGTCCTCCAAAGTGTGAGTGCACGTGTCCCCCAAAAGCCGAAGGTAGCTGAACGCAAGCTACTCACACGCATTTGTAATTTAAGTATAGTGTGTGTGTCAGCTCGCTGTGAGTAATCTAACAACACTGAATAAATTATCGTTAATTACTTAGCAGTAAACATTTCATTTTTTTCTTCGTCGATATGTTATTTTATTATTATATATTATTATTTGCCGATATATTGGCCGGGCCGCAAAAATATTTGTTGTGGGCCGCGAGTTTGACATCCTTGTGCTTAGGAGTAGTACGAAAAATGATTACTATTAGGATAGGCGAAGGCACATTACAAGCACGATTACCACATAAAAATGTTGAACTAATTTTTAAAATAATTGACCAGTTTTTAAAGCCTTAAGTACCAATTGAATTTGCAAGAAAACCAAGGACTCTAAAAGAATTGAAACACTCGAAAGCTACAGAATACCGTCAATTTTTACTGTACAGTAGCCCACTTATTTTTAAAAAAAAAAAAAATTAGAATTGAAACACTGGAAAGCTACAGAATACCGTCAATTTTAACTGTACACTAGCCCACTTATTATTATTTTTTTTAAATTTTAACAAAAAGCTATATGATCATTTTTTACTACTTTATATTTCGATTAGACTCTTATGCGAAATACAGAATCAGACGGCAATTCATGAACACGCACAGTCTCTATTAAATCTCTTCGTAGTAAATTGTGTGCTTTATTATGGAACACAGTATATTTCTCATAACCTTCACGGCCTACTGTATATTTGCGAAGATGTAAAAATGTTTGGGCCGTTAGATAATTACAGTGCATTTAAATTTGAAAGCTATATGTCTTCTATAAAAAAATTGATTCGATAATCTTCTGCTCCATTACAGCAAATTGCAAGACAAACTCATGAACTGTTCAGTCATATTGTAGCCATCAATAATGATTCAATCAACGTAACCGACTCAAGTTCAGAATTTCAAAATTTACACACATTTGGTCTACTACTTAAAGGTTATTAAATGCTTAATTTTATTATTGAATTTTGAATAAAAATTAGCTGAAGTCAGAACTGAATTTGTAGAATAATTTAATTATGAGTATATTGAAGAATTCAGTTTCGGGCAATTGAATGGTTAAAAATGATGGAAAGATTTTTAATAGTTTAAAGCAACATTTTCTCTTATAATATTTTGCATTAATTATTCATTTCAAGTCCCTTGCTCAGTTTTAGATATATTTACAAATTATTAAATAAACTGAAATTCAAATTAGAAAAATAAATTGTATAAATATTCTTGAAATGTCTTATTTTTTCCATAGTAACCATAGATGGAGGACCTGTGACTATCTGTGGAAAATAAGTAGGTTTTAGGTTATCACACCTTCACACACTTCCACTGGAATATAAAGAAGATTCCTGAGGATATACTGGGATGTAACATTAAGCAACTGAGAGTATGTATTTAAGAGGTTAAAGGGATATTGTAACTAGTATTTCAAATCCTGATAGCATCCTATACGCTGTCGGTGGGACCTAGATAGAATGTCCTAAGGATATACTGGGATGTGACATTAAGCACTCGGGAGGATAAGTTTAGGAGGAAACTGGGATATTACGGGATACCCTGAGGATGTAGTAAGTAGAACTTTAAATCCTAATAACATCCCATACGCTGTCTATGGGACATAAATAGGATGTTATTAGGATATAATGGGATGTGTTTAGGAGGTTAGTGGGATATCCCGGGATGTCCTGAGGATGTAGTAAGTAGGAGTTCAGATCCTAATAACATACCGTACGCTGTCAATGGGAATTTGTTAGAATGTCCTGAGGATATACTGGGATGTGACATTAAGCATTCGGGAGGATGTGTTTAGGAGGTTCGAGGGATATTCCGGGATGTCCTGAGGATGTGCGTATATCCCGCGAGCAACATCCTCAGGATATCCCAAGGAAGTTTTTGTGCTGTGTGGGGTATATATTAGAAATTTTGAATTTTTTATGTTCTATAGCAATTTCTATTGTGTTACTTTCGAAAGTGGTGCTGGGATTTGGAATTTGAGAGTTTTATGCTCCTTTTAGCAAATGTGATAATGCCACTGCCTCTTCCTGTCTCCCGATCCGTACGGTAGGTGTTATAATTAGCATATAGTACTTTGAGTGCTGGTCTAAGGTGAGTCTCTTGTATGAGTATTACGTCTGGTTCAATTTCAATAATGAGGTTGGATAATTCATCTTTTTTATGGTAAAAACCGTTTGCGTTCCAAGAGAGGATTTTTATGTTGCACCTGTTCCTGAATTTATTGGAAATAAAGACGATTTCCTATTTTTTGAATGATTTCGACTACTGCAATTATTTTGTGTTTTTGAGTTCTTGTATCACTATTGTCCAGATTGTCTTTAGCGAAGAGAAGTTGAAGAGGTCTGACAGGGAGGATTCTGCGGTGCTGGTAGTTCCTTTTGTTCGATTTTCTTTTTGAATGGAGGTTTGAGCGAGATTTTCGTTAGTGTTGTTTGATGGCAGCTGATTGTCTTCTGTTAGTACAGGGATTGATTGCTGGTGGAGGGCTGGGTTGGAATTGAACTTGTTTGTTTTTTGGTCTGGCCGGACAATTTGAGAAGTTGGCTGGGTGAGGACCTTTGCAGTGCTAACATATGGCTGGCTGGTCGCGGCTATGGGTACATTCTATAGGTTTATGATTGTCTCCGGAGCGGACGCATATCCAGTATCTGGTACAGAACAAGGAACTGTGAAAAATCCCTGGAATCTATAACATTGTGGAGGGCCGGGTTTCTTGCGCAATAATTCTATTGCTACGTTCATATAACCTATGCGTTTGATTTTGAAAATTTCCTCATTTTCTTCTGATTTTGGTATATGTACTAAGAATAGCGGCATTGACTTATTTTCCCTTCTGTTCCTTAATAGTGTAATAAAGTTAACCTTGAATCCTTTGTCAAGTAATTCTTCAGTGATGGTTTGGGGATGTGCAGTGATGGGTAAGCCTCTTATTATGACTTTTAAAACCTTCTCTTGGAACAATAAATAGGAGTCGGCCTTAAGCTCTGCTTCTTCTACTATTTTACGAATGAATCGATGTGAGTCAGAGTCTGCAGGCTGTATTTCGAGGCGGCGTCTTTTTAAGTTGCCAGTTATGTCTCTTCCGGTTTGCTTGTTTACGTTTTTTAAGAATTTATGTGCTTTTGGGATGTCATCTACGACAGTAATAGGCCCTTTATCAATTCTGTTCATTTTGGGGTTGGAGTTTGGTTTTCTATTTGCGGGAATGGTGTCACTCGTGTTTGGTTGGTCTTTTGGGCTGGTAGTGAGCTGAGTGGCTGATTCCTCTTCGTTGTCCAAATGCATGTCATCTATTTGGTTCTCTAATTGTTTATATCGATTGCTGGTTTTGAGGGAAGGCTCCTCATCGGAGTCAGAATCCGTTTGTCTATGGCGAAATTTTCTTTTTCTCTGTTCTTTGAAAACAGTGGATTGAAGTATGTCGCATACGTTTTTAATCTCTTCAAACTGTTTAGCGAGTTTATCGTTAGAGGCTTCTAATTCGTTTATTTTTGCATTGGCCATCTCGTTTTCTTGCATACGCAGTAGATTAATTGCTTTTACAAAGAGAAAGTTTAGTTCTTTTTGATCACTAGCGGACATAATCACATTTGGGTCGTTACGGACATCTTGGATATCTCCCACCAAGGATCTGGTAGTTTCAACGTCATTATATAAAGTAATTTTGTGACTTAATATTTGGAGAACGTTAGGTTCATCATTTAGATGTCTCGTGTGAGGATTTTCTGAGTTTGGAGGTGAATTCTCCATGTTTGTGTTATTTAGTTAAATTTATGTTTGTTGTGTCATATTGATTGATCATGTGAGGCAAAAAAATTGAAAAAAAGGCTTAACTAGAGGCCGTCCCTGAAGATACCCTTATCAGCACAGTGAATAAAGATAATTAGAAGAAAGAATAAAATACAACCTGTTTTGTCCAGTGAAAAAGGCTGCAACAGTGGAAGTAAGGCGACGCTTCTTCGAGGCGAAAGCGAAAGAAGAAAAAACACAAAGCCCGTGAGGCGAAGTAGATGAACTCGGTTCAGCAGCGGGGTGGTAGCAACATCAAAAGCATGGAGAGCGAAGCGATGAGACGTATAGCTCGAACGCTGTTCCAGTTGGGAATGTGATCTCATTCAGCTAGAATCTCGTTTAGCTCAAGGGCCCTAATCTGGACACCGTCGAGATAGAAGAACGGGTCGCTTTTTGCGATCTACTCGACAGAGAGCGAGTCTGGTGTCATCGTCTCAATCATTACAGATATCGACGCGTCGGAAATTTTTCCGTCAGCTGGACAGCTGCCGTTTAAGTTTCTGACTGTCGTTTTAGAGCTAAACTGAGGACGGCGGAGGTCACGGATTGTTTTTGAAAGTGTACGTAATAGATATTTTAATTTCTTAAGATTTGTGAAAAACTCGAGTGTTTCGCTATAGAAATAACGCATTTGATGCTGACGATTCTACATTATTTATTTATTCTATATTACCAATGCCTTAATTAAATTTTTATGAAAATAATATATTTGGTGTTTTCCTATTTCACATATAAAGAAGGGGTGCATAATTTTAATTTAAAATTGTAATTTTTAAACTAATGTATATATCAATGTGCTTAATTTCATATTTTGATGAGTAATTTATAAATTTTGAAATTTTATGGTTTAAATTATAATATATTTCCCTCTACTTTTATTTGAATTTGTAGTGTATAAAAATGTAATACATTAGACATGCATTAAAGAATATGCAGTATATAATTCAAACTATGCACATCCTAAATTCAACATTTACATTAAATTGCTTTGAGTTAAAAAATTTATTTAAGTAGTTTTAACTGTACCGATATTAATGTCAATTTCCAATAGTTTCTAGAATCTTCTGTATAAAACAAGTTAAATTCATGTATAATTTTCCGTTAAATTCTTGTCAATATTATAATGCAAGATTTATAAGTAGTTATCAGATTTTTTAATGTGGTTTACTTTTAGATATTACATCAGTTTTGTGTATATTTATTCAGATCTAAAAAGTGCTTAGTTTTAGTTTTATGTAATTACGGCAAAGCCTCGAGGGCCATCTGCCTAAAGTGAAGGTTGCCTTCGTGGAGGACATTCTAAGGAAAACTAGCTCGTATACACGTAACACATGGGGAAAAGCACGAAAACGTCCATGCAACCAGCCCATTCGCGGGATTCCAACCTTGGACCGAACTTCTTGTGTTCAGCAATTTTACCGGCCGCTGGTGGGATCGATTTAAAAAGGGTATAAATATATATGTACTGCAATTTCTTTCATTGCATTGTTAATATATTTATACTGTTTTTTTTATATATATATATATATTTAAAACAGATTTTCTGTGCCTTAAACTTCTATGCTTCTGGAAGTTACCAATGATATATCTGTCATTACCAATGATATATTGGTAATGACAGATACATTGGTAATGACGCCCATGCGTCCAGCCCGTTCGCGGAATTGAACCTCGGACCGCACTACCAGTGTCCGGAGATTTTACCGCTCGGCCACTAGTGGAATCGACTTAAAAAGGGCATAAATAGGAATATGTACTGCAATTTTCTTTCACTGCATATATTAATATATTTATAATACATTTATATATACATATAGTTATTTATTTAAAAGAGGTTTTGTATGCCTTAATTTTTTATGCTTTTGGAAATTACGAGAAATATGTTGGTAATGACAGATATATTGGTTATCAGAGATATATGCAACAAACCAGTTCGCAGTATTTGGACCTCGGACCGAACTAGTGTTCAGCAATTTTACCACACGGTTACTGGTGGGATCGATTTAAAAAGGGTATAAATAGGAATATGTATTGCAATTTCCTTTCACTGCATATGCTAATATATATGTGTATGTGTGTGTGTGCGTGTGTGCAAGATAATATGTTTTATGATTTAGCCTATAGTTATTTAATTTTTTTTTATTTTTCTTCCTATTACTTTTGTTAAAAGTTTGTTATATTTTTACTCACTGCTTATTGGTATCTACGATACATAGTATATTTGTAGCTACGTGATAGGTATAAATCCTGAATAAATAAAATTATTGATATAATCATAGGTTGCTAAAAATTAAAATTTTTTTGATTCAAATTCATTAGGAATATTAAACACGCGTACGCGGTGCTATATTTCAATTATTTGACTTATGACGTTGTTGCATAACCTTTTCAGACAAAATAATGTATTTTAATCATAAAATTCCTGTTAAAAAATAATTTACAAACATGTAACCTTTTAGAAAATTTCCATTTTGCAAAAGATCATACGTAAAATTATGTTTACGTTTCTTCACATACCTGAAGTTTTGAAAAGGCCATTTCTTTCTGCGTTTAAAATATCCATTAACGTTCCCCATTTCTTTTTTCCATACTCTTTACTAAATCCAGCAGCGTATTTTTTCGAAAATTTCACCATTTACTCGAACTCGATTTTTTTTTCTACCGCCATCCTCAGTAATAAGCACATTCGAAACAGCCTCTTTGACAACAAACTACCCCTTTCCCTGAGCCTGGGGCAATGTAGAGGTGAGATAGACTGGTTGCTATGCAATAAACGTCACTTCCGCACGGAATTTCCACTTCACTTTCCGCCGACGGAATTTGAAGGGGCCAGACTCTTCCTTCTGCTGTCGAGTGGAAAGGGAATGCCGACTGGTTTTCCGATATCGATCTCGACCGGTGTCGAGACTAGACCCCAATTCACAACTCAGGCGTAAATTGTCCTGTGCTTTTAAAGAGTTCAAGCCCAGAAATTCTGCATTTACATCTGCAATTCACCCATTTATAGTATATCTTCATTATAGTATTTATAGTATAGTATCATTCATTCATTATAGTATTTATTTATAGGTCTTCCATGTCAGGTCTCTCCTAGCCGGGGTCAACTGAGGTCCTGGTAATAGCGTGATGAAATTCACGCTGACACCAGCCTAACCATCAGTATCAAAGTATCGGTTTGATACTGATGGTTAAACTATTAAGCGCTAAATTATAAGCACGTTCCATCTTATCAAGACTGGTTAATCAGCAGTTAAAAAAGAAAATCAATTGTTAAATTCGGTAGTGTTCTTCCCATTAAAGTCGTACTGCATTCACTCAAGTAGTTGAAAGCTAAGTCTTAAAAATGCTTAAGATTAAGCACGGAAAAATAAGTTTTTAATAATAGATATTATAAAAGGATCCAAATTATCGCCACCAAGGCTGTTCTTCGAATATAGCCCTATATTCTTTAACCACGTTAGGTTCTTTGTTTTACAGTAATTTCAAACCGAAGTTCCAATAGAAACCTTAAGCAGAATCATTGACGACACAACGAAAAGTCTTACTGTACAGAACGAGAATAGCAGCACCTTCACGTTCAGAAGGTAGGCGTAAACTAAAATTATTTTCTCAGTTTGCCTATTTGTGATTTAAAGTAAAAATGTGCAACATTGTCTACGTTTTCTTGCTAAAATACTAAAATGTCGTCCTCCAGTTCTGTTGTTTTCTTGGAAACAATAAAAATAATTTTCAGTATTATTTTATAGTATTTAAACAGTTGAATCTTTTTACGATAACTACTAGTGGGTTACATTTTAAATAAGCTGTGACAGAAGAACAAATTAGAAGAATGGCATTTCTACCATAGATATAGTAATTACTATAGTTCAGCTGTGACATAAATATTTGCACATTCTCGATTATTCATATAGTAAGGATAAGGCTCCTCTAAACCAGGCTGAATCACTAACTTTTCTCTCTTGGCGAGGGAGGGACCGCGCTACCAATTTTGGCGCGTTTATCGCACACGCTGGCTGAATGTCTGCTGTTTTTTTAAAGATTTATTTTATAGACGCGCGGCATTCAGCGCACATAAACTTTTCGGATAATTTATTAATTCTCGAATAGTATATAGACGTTTTCACTTAAATAAAAATTTCGCGTATATTTTGTAAACATATTCAAAATAACTTATTCTTTAGATGTTTCAGTTTTGTTAGCAGACTAAAATAAATAAGATATGAATAAAAACTTTCAATAGTGTCAAATGGGGAAATAGTTAAAGCGTAGAGTGTACAAATAAATTTATCTTAATGACATTTTAACAAAAATTTCCATAAAAACACTAAATTCATACTAAAAAAATAACTTAAGAATATGTTGTCATTTTAGTTTGAGGTATATGGAAATAATTGTGCAAGACTCTGAAGAAACACTTTCTTTTAAATGTGTGAAATATTTCATAACATATATGGAAGAAGAAAGTACAGCATTCTGTGTTTTGGATGATTTTCACCAAATGTAATATAAATACGAACTAGAAACCGTAATAAAAAGTCCTTCCTCTCCAATCAGATCACCTTTGTGTTGCATTGTATTTGTAATACTTCTAAAAATCCAATTTTTACCTAAATTAAAAAACAGTTATTCCATAAAAGATAATAAATTTGAATGTATATAGAATGAATTTTGTAATTTGAGTTATGTTACAAAATAATTCCTAGTTTATATATTTTATACTAATAATTTAGATAAAACCTGTCCAATTTAAGAATGTGTGTTAACCACATTCTTAAATTGTAAAAGGACGACTTAACCCCACGTAATTCATTTCAAAGCATAAAATAGCTTATTTTCTAATATTCAAAATTTCTAATAGTCATAAAATAGCTTATTTCTATCTTTCATAAGCTTATTTTCTATTTTACACAGCAACAGCATTTTCATGCAGTCAAGGTTTTTTAATTGCTAGTTATTATACATAATACTTAATTTTTAACACATTCTTATTAGAAAGCATAACTAAGAAACTTCTTTTTAAAGCACCACAGTGATTGCAATGAATGTCGTTAAATTTACAAAAGTATTGAAGATATATTGAACAGCATTATAACAAGAAACTACTGTACAAAATATGTAAATTTAGCATAATTTCTTTTTTAGTATTTGCATAGTTTCCTCCAAATGAACCTTAATGGGAAGTTATCTTGCAAAAATTTAAAAGTATTAAAATGGCCTCTATTTAAGATGTAACTGCATTTATAATTATTTTGTAATTGTGAATAGATTATATTATTGCAATTAGATTATGCACTTACAACATAATTGCATAAAGTAATGAAATTAAGAGTTCACAGATACAATGTAATATAATTCAAATGCAATTATCTAAATTGTAATTATAATCACTTATTTAATACCACAATATTATTATAATCACAATGTAATTTAAATTGGGTACTATATTTGTATACCCTCCACTCAAATGGAGGTACTGATAAGCCTGGAAGTTATTATCAACAAAAAGCCTGTTCAGGACAGTTTGATGACAATTTCCACCGGGTGAAAAGTACATTCTTAAGCCCAGGCAAATCATGACAATAAAAATCATTTAGTCTCATGATTCACTATATTTCAAACCCTAAATTTGAATTCTGCACCAAATTATTTACCTATATTTTAACATACTTTATGAATTATTAGAAGCGATATGGCAAATATCTTCTAAAAATAACTGTAAAATATTTGTATCCATTAATTGATTCAGATACACACTTTTATTATTTAAGTATATCAAAATAACAGTTTCATGTTCCTGAAATACAAAAATTATGAAAAAAGTTAAAAGTAATATTCTTAGAAGCATATGATATTAGTCACCAGCTGCAAAATAGTTAATTTTTTGCCCTAAATACAAGTTTATTACACAGTAGTCAAATGTGTAACTTAATAACATGTTATATAAAAAATTAATGATAATAAGTTTATCAGAAATGAATTAATTCTGCAAACAAACTTTCTGCATTTGAAAATTTTCTACACCTGAGGGGAGAAAGAGATCTAGTAAAATTAGATTTATTATAACTTCAGTTGGACCAAATACCTTCTCTCTATATATATGCATCACTAAAGAAATTAATAAAATTATCATGCTTAAAAAACAGATGTACCATACCAGTTTTTTTCCCCTTGTTACCCTTTACATTGAGAAATAACAAACAGTACAATGCTGAAAAATACTATCCTTGAAATTTTGTTTAAATGAAGAAACACACACCATCTTTTTATTTAAGCATTACACTTCAAAAACAGATACACATACCAATTTATTTTCACTAGCCTTTATACTGATAACATGCCATATAAAAATGAAAAGAATTATCCTTGAAATTTAGATAAAATGAAGTAACACAATGGGAAAATTTATGCACATGGACAACTTTTCTCTATTGCATGTTGTCTGACATGATCCACAAGTGCCTAAAAATGTATCCAAAGAAACACATTTCAATATTAACAAAAAATTGTTTACAGATTAAAATTCATTTATTTCATACCAGTATTATAAAGATCATGCATGAAACAAATCTGCTTTCCCATACTTTTAAGTAAAACTTAACTGAAATTTTATACTGGAAAATATGCTATATTTCTATATATTAGAAACAAGAAAATAATACCATAATAATATACTCATAGCCTAGCAGAAAGTAACATATATAACATCAAACACAGAAATTTATATACTCGTAGCCTAGGAAAAAGTAATACATATTACATAAAACACATAAATTATTTAATATAAAACATACATACCTTCTAAAATTATTTTACTTTTTGTTTCTTATTGGCCGATGCTGATGAATATGAAACGTTATGGGCTCTTTTGTTGATAAGATGCTGTGTAAGGCCTTTGCATCTAGTAATAAAAAAATTATCAATAATTACTTTCTTAAGATTACAGCATTCTGGCATGGCCACATGCGTACATTTATCAATTATTCTTTCAACTAATTCTTTTGTGATGGCTGATTGTAAACGAAGGAGTACATCTTTACATTTTTGAAATTCTCGTTCAGCTTCCCTACATATTCGATACATTCCTGAAGAGATGACCTTCAGTCCACCTTTATTGCTGTGTTTTGTAAGAATTGTGCGATGCTCGGGTATGTCAGGTTCCAGCATGTCCTCTGAAATGGTCATAGCTGTTTTACAATTTTCACATATGCTTTTTTTTTTCAACAACTTATTATATATGGCTCCTGCGATGTAATGTATATCATTTTCTTCCACAGCTGGGGGCAAGTGACGTTTCACTGCCACTGCAGAAGAGGTAGATGGCACTACAGAATTGGAGATAGGATGCAAGACCTCCTTTCTGATAGCAACCTCTAATTCAGAAGCATCAAAGAGGCTGTGGTTACTTTCAGAACAATAATTTGGATTATTGATATCCGAAATGAACTGTGATAGGCACACTAATTTCAGTGCTCTCTTGGCCTGCAAAGCAGTAGGCTTTGCACCCGACTTTCGTCTAATCTGTGAAAAGGCATTTTCCAGCGCATCTTGTGTCAACCTGCCTGGTAAGAAAAATGTAAACCCCTCGGAAAATAATTCTTTTGAGAGTTTCACAACACTCAATGTGCTCATAATAATGCCAGTTTGAAATGGCTTCCATGCTTTTCCAAACTGAACAGTTTCAGTCACATGAATGAATTTCAATAAAATATTAAATTTCTCATCTTGATTTTTGATAGTGATGCCTTTTTTTGGATGCCTTGCAGTCATAATTGTAAACCATTCTGCTACAAGTCTCAGCCACCATGGAGAAGTTAATGCTTCTTTTGCAACTTGGTGTAAAATAACTGCTTTTTCAATAGCAGCAGCTGTTTTTACAGAAAACAATTGCACAGCAGATGCCACATTCATCGAGGAAAAGTGTGTTGGGATGAGATGAACTCTGTTCAAGTGATGTAGAGATCTCAGGGCAGCATCTGATTCTATCTCACTTCACCAGAGTCGTTTCACATACACTGAAGATACTATCCTCGATGGCAAGGCATGCTGCTGGCGAAATTCCTCTGGTAATATCATAATACTTGAAAGAAATGCATTTCTCATGTTTTTAATGAGATGTGGTACATCTGCAATACTGTGAATGAAAACATCAGGTCCTCCAATATTGTAATTTGTCTTCCTATCTGTCCTAGAGACAGATACATCCAATGACGACCACATTGCTCTGTTATTGCTTCCCATATCTGAAACAGAGGCTCTTACAGTTAAACCTATTTCTGTAGCTGCTACTACAGTTCTATGAATTAGATCTTTCATGTCAGAACCTGATGTTGAAGGCCCTGTTAATTCATTGGCAACAATCTGTTTCCATGATGTTTTAAGGCCTCTAAGCATTACAATAGTGTAATGCTTAGCAACTGCAGGTTTTCCTAACGTAACATTTCCAATGAATGACTTAGACGATGTATCAAAATCTTGATATGAAGCTATTTCCATTTCATCAACTAAAAGGCAGCAGTTCCTATCAAGAGCATCCAATGAATGAACTTTTGTCTTGAGGAAAAAAAACAAATTTTCTAAAATGCCGAAATTTATTTTTATTTCCCTAATTCTCCTGTTCAAGGTACTGTACGATGGTGCTGGATATCCAGTACTTCTGAGGTAATTATATCCATGTTTGCCCAAAGCAAATCTCATCTTCAGTCCTTTTATAATGGACTTTTCTGACCAGTTCCTTTTTGACTGCACAGCAAGGGCTCCTACTTGCTCATCGGACAAAAATGATGTCAATTTTGCATCTTTTTCTTGAAGCTGTTGCTCAAGGAATTCTATTTTTTTTAACAACTCTTCATTTGAAGCAGGTAGAGTTTCCTAAATTCAAAAAGAAATAGTAAACATGTTATGCTGTGATTATTTTTTTAAACAATGGTTGGATGAATTAATATATTTGTAATAACAATGATTTTTTCAACAATTTTTTTGGAGAATATTAAATAATTTACCACATCAGTATTTGGCTTAGGACATCTTACTTCTCTTATCCTCTTGTCAGTTACAGATGGTGGTGGATTTGGAATGCTAAAGAGTGTTGGTACTGCAGTTTTTCTTAGTTTTTTTCTATCTTTGCATAGTGACTCAAATTGAGATTCCTCAAAATGATCCTGTAAATACATAAAGTAATAAAAAAAAAAATACACAAAATAAATAAAAGTACAAAAAAAAACAAACCACACAGTGAGGTTGTGCCAAAGGCAGCAAGCATGAACTGTAAGTAAGTACAGGCAATAAATAAATATGCAGGTAATTAAATTAGGCCCAGTATTATAAAAAAGTGAAACAATAAACAAACCATGTCTAACATATCAGCAGCAGCATCTTGTAAGCTTGGACAGAATTTAATTATCCAATATTTATTTTTTGCCTATAATTTAAGGTGTTCTTTAGAACATTATCCAAAAATCAAATGAAGTAGTGTTTTGCTATAACATTAAAAACAACTAAAATAAAACTTTATATTTCTTGCTATAGTGCTCTTACAATAGATAAGAAAATAAGAGTTCACTACACCCAACTTTTAAGATACTAGGCCGATAAATACATTTATAATTAGAGCAGACTATGATTCTTGTTATAATTGTAGTAATGTTTATTGCTCTAACTGAAATATTTAATTTTTAATTCTCTAATCATTCAAAACATAGCCCTAATTTCGGAGCACAGTGCCAACATGCATTTTAAAAAGCATCAAGGCCAGTTTAAACGACTATTTTTTAAATTACATTGGCACAGACATATCCAATTAAAGTTATTAAAAACTCTAGAACGTAGTTCAGTAGCTTTCTGAATTTGTAGGCAATTTTTTATTTAGAGATGACAACACAAAATAACGCTTCAGAAAATATTATTTATCATGTATAAAAATCTGTTTTGTAACACAGATCAGTAATAACTGTTTATCAATGTCATGAGGATTTAATTTGAGGAGATCACATTCTTTAGAAGTATCAAATTCATGAAAGAATTTTGGCTTGGCCTTTGAAATTCATCATTACAGGCAGATTTATTTGATTGTTATGCATGCATTAAACACTACACATGCATTAAAAACACTACACATGCATTAAAAACACTACAATTATTTTTGAAAAGTACACATGCAGTTTCACAAGTTTTCTGTGCTTATTTGAATGTTCTGCATTCATTTCTAAATCTTTACTCTTATTATCTTTTTAAAATTGCCAAATTGTATAATACTGTGATTATAAATATATGGTACTTGCAATTATTGAAGTCAGATTATATATATTTTGTCTCATACTATTCAATTTATTCTATTGACTTCAGATGTCAATGTCAAAATTCTGGAAGTTATTTTAACCAAGAAACAGTAGTGGGCACCGTGCATAAGCAACTCATCTAACTTTTTAACAACAGTGATTATAAAATAAAGAAAAAAATTATATATCATTCCAACGATATTGCAACTATAGTATAATGTTACATATATCTTTAGCAAACATTCAGATTTTATCTTGACTTTCCAAATTATTATTTATTTTTTAATAAATTTCAATATGCTAATGATTTTCATGTTACATTAGTATAAATTCCACAATTAGCACAGGAAAACAAAATCTGCGCTTTATATTAGAAGAGAAATTTCTTTTCCACATTCAAATTCAGTATTTCAACATTGGCGATGTTTGGCGACGGGTACATTAACCCTAGACTAATTTAATTTTAGCTATTATTACAGAAATTAGCAGATACTCAGGTTATTGTACACAAGAATTTCAATTTACTTGCACATTATAAACATCAGAGAAGATATAAACTCTAAATGAAGGCGTAATTAACATTATACTTACTAAGCAAAGTTCAGCGCCTGGACCAGGTTTCCAATTGTCTCTTCGGCAATTATTTACCCATATTTTTCTTCTTTCTTCATTTTTAGGAAATTTTACCAATGTATGACCTTTCCGTGAATGATTTGAACAATTAATAGCTGCACATCCGCCCATTTTACACAAAAAAACACAAAAAATTGTTGCACCGTAACTACACAGCCGCCATTAAATCTCCCACTTGGGATCGCGAATGCCTGATGATTCAGCCTGGTATATAGGAGCCTTAAGTAAGGATTACTGTACGAATAATCGATAATGTACAAATATTTATGTCACAGTTTTATGTACTTTTTACATAATAATACGCCACGGGTTTTAGTATCTTGAAATATATTCTTAAATTTTAAATTATTAATATATTTATCATTTTTCAACATGTTAAGTTTCTGAGAAGCTGCATCTTTTAGAAATAGGACGACGTTGACAGACGTAACTCAGAACTTGGCAACAGTAAATTCCATTCACTTCTACTTCTACAATAATTTGTAAATATGTGGGGTGAATGAAGTGTAAAAAATTCTAATATAACTTTTCTCACAGTGAAGTTATAATTCGGTTATGATGTGGTGATTTGTTTATGGTTTCAGCTTTTCCGTTTCATGGCACGAAGGTTGGACTGGTAAGTATGCACTGATAAGTATATCTTGGTGGTATCATAATTAGATAAGCTTGTACGGAATGATTTTCAAGAAATGTACAGTAGGTAATGGGAATATGATATGAAATATTGATAAAAATTGCGAATGATTTTATTAGCGATGTATTTTTTACTGTTAGTTTGAATGTAAGGAAGAACAGTTGTTACGTGTTTTCCTAATATCCTGCTATAAAAATTTTGAAATTAAGGAAATTGGGACTCTTATGCAGCATTTTACGCACCTTGATTATTCTTAATTTTCCTTTGATATTCTTGCTTGAAAAGGGTTTCTTATGCAGAATTTTCGCTGTTGGATAATTGTGTATTATTTGTAATAAGTTATTTAAAGAGTTTAAAATTTAATTCGAAATATTTTATAAACTGTGTGCTAAAGAAATTTTACGTTTATCAGAATAGTTTTTGCTTTATATCTGTATTTATCAGGCAGTATAAAATACTCTTCTGAAAACAGAAATCACTGTAGATATTTGCTGTTTATTCATAGCATGTGAAGTAGAAAAAAAGATTAAATTTAGTGTCAATGAAAACCTTTCTGGTTAAGAGAACTCCTATCCCCATACTCGTTTTTTTTTTTTTTTTTTTTTTTTTTTTTTTTTTTTATAATTCCAGATGTAATTATAATTTAGGTTCTGAATTAAATATATGATACTGTTGATATGTCGAAGTCAGATAGCCTGTGAATATGAATTTTTTGTAAAATTCAGTGATTATTTTGCTATTTTTAATCAACAATTTATTTTCATCTTTTATAAAATAATACAGGTTGTACTATCATATGTATGTATGCAATTTTTAGATTAGATTATTTATTAAATTTAAAGCAGTTTATTCAGAATTATATTGATTCATTTTAGCAGCAGAAGAAATAATCGAATAGTCCAACAACAAGCATCTGTTTTGAATCCACCAGAGCCAGGTGCTGATCCTAACAATCGATGCTGTTGGGGTCGATTATGGTTTGTTCAGGACATCTGTGGAATCATTTGTGCAGTTTTGACATGGATGCTTGTTTTGTATGCAGAGTATGTGGTTGTGTTCATCATCCTGTTACCTTCTCCTCATCCCTATTATAGTGCTGTAAATTTTGTTGTGTTTCAATCTCTCGCATTCCTTGCCATCACTTCACATCTTCGGACTATGTTCTCTGACCCGGTAAGAATTTTCCTTTTTATTATCTTTTAGTCAGTTACTGATATGAATGCTTATTAAACTCCAGTTAATGCCTATCTTGATAGCCAACTTGTGTGATAATGGATTAACCCTCTGAGCAGCCAGGGTTTTCACTAAGAAAGCACTAATTTCTCAAAACTACTATGAGAACAAATTATTTTTTTGATTTTAATGTAAAAGCTCTCCTGGATTTTCATACCTGGATTTGTGTACTTTTGATATATTGCCTTGATTTTTTTGACGTGTTTTAATATGCACGTATATATACATTCTTGCAGATATCACAAAATATATTTTAGGCCGTATATATATATATATATATGGCCTTGCCGCTTAGAGGGTTAAGCAAAAATAACTTTTTTTAGCAATGTAAGTTCATATATTTCCTATAGCAGATAGACATATATGATTCAGCTAAACTATTTTTAGAAAATAATTAATCGTTTTATAGATGCTACACTTAAGTATTGTATCAAAAAACTAAATACTGTAAATATGTGATGTTCTAATAACAAAAAGGTATTGTCATTATGTTAATAATCATGATGTTATTGTATATTAAAATTTTTCGTGCTTGCCTGAATTTAATATGTTAAATTTTCTCCTAATTATGCATATACAAATAGTTTATTAGAAAAAAGATTTTTTTAATAGTTTGTCAGTTATCTCTAAAATTAAGTTTTTTGGTATGTGGTTGCCAGTAATGTTGACAAAGAAATTCTTAATATAAAAATTTGATGAAGGTAATTAATAAAAATTACCTTACAATCCTAATTACTTTAAACTAAATCATTGCTAATAACAATTTTCCCAATAATACCAAATTCCTTTCCACCTTACATTTACAACAATGCATAAAAATAATATCCTCAAATAATTAAAAATACTAACTTACCTAATCTTCTTCAGAATCTTGATTACGTGGCGGATACACTTTTCTTCCTTCTGTTTCAGAATCTTTAAAATCATACTTATCTTTCAAAGCAAGATACCAGGTAAAATAAATAACATAATAAAACATCTTTATTTCTCTCTCGCACAACCTTAAAAAACATTTATTACTATCCTTTTCAATACCACTAAATACCCATTTCAAATTCACTTTAGTTACGGCCATGGGATCCAAAAATTCACAAACACTATTTCACACAACACAGAATAAAGCCAAATACAAAATTGCCAGATTTGTTCCCGATTAAAGAACAGTAATTCGTCCATTAATATCACATGACATATCCCATGATCTCTCATTTCCCCTACACAAAATAATGCGTAATCGGAACTGAGTACTGCTCACATTATTACCAAAGTCCCAGGTAGTAACCTTTATCGCCTCCAAAATGTCGCCAAACTATCAGTTACCATATTGTAAAGATCAACCCAATACACATGCCATAGCCACAAATTTTTGGCACATTAATTGTGCCTTTGGTTAAAAATATATTTATGGGTGCCGCTTGGCAAAAAATTGGCGAGTTTTTTCGGTACATGGATAATGAGTTTGTGCAATTCTTAGAATTGTTATTTTGGCTTGTGTAGCAGCGATTTTTGCGCTAAAAATCATCACTACACAAAGACAAAATAACAAATCAAAGAACTGCATAAACTCGGTATCCATGTACACATCGACCTATTTTTCATTTAAAAAAAAAATCGGAGAATTGCACAAACTAGGCATTGCACACTCTCTTGACTTTGACCATGTACACATCGATCTATAATCACTTAAAAAGTCAAAGGAGCAGCCAACAAAAAATTTATTATCTCAATAAACTGCATTTTAAATCAATGAAACAACATAAAAAAGGAAATTCATCTTTGCACTACACAAAGGAAATATCCACTTAACTTATTTACGAATTAACATGTCTTCAGTCAAATAAAATTCCTTAACAGCATCCTAAAATTATCTGAACTAGAATCTGTATATTGGCATCACCACATAAATTCACAAAAAGTAAGAGTAAAAAATATATTTACGGGGGTACCCCTTGGCAAAAATTGGCTATTTTTGGTGGTACATGGATACCAAGTTTGTGAAATTCTTGACTTGTTATTTTGGCTTGTGATTTTGCGCCAAAATAATGAGACAAAGAATTACACAAACTCGGTATCCATGTACAACGACCTATTTTCACTTGAAAAAAATCGGAGAATTGCACAAACTTGGCATTGCATACTGCCTTGACTTTAACCATGTAAAAATCGGAGAATTGCACAAAGTAGGCATTGTGCACTCCCTTGACTTTCTCCATGTACCCATCGAACTATATTCACTTAAAAAGTCAGAAAAGCAGCCAACAAAAATATGTATACAGTCAAAAGTCGTTAACCCGGACTTCGGCGATTCCGGATTATAGATCATCAGTTTAAATCTCGTAAGATGGCATGCAGAAATTCTAAAATTAAAAATATGAAACCGTAATTTATGAAATAAAGAACAATTATGATCTAAAGGGTATATATTATGCGCAGTAGTCAAGGTCTTACGCGCACGCGTAAAATCCCTGTGCGCATGTGCCAAAGCGGCGCATGTGCAGAAAGTTTTTAGCTTTGAGGTCCGGATTATAGATCATTCCGGATTATGGGTGTCCGAATTAACGACTTTTGACTGTATAATCTCATTAAACTACATTTTAAATGAAACAATGAAATAACATAAAAAAGGAAATTAATCTTTGCACTCCGAAAGGAAATATCTACTTACCTTATTTACGAATTACCATATCTTCAGTCAAACAAAATTCCTTAACAGCATCCAAAAACTTCCTAAAATTATATGAACAAGAATCTGTGTATTGGCATCGCCACATAAATTCACAAAATAAGAGTAAAAAATATCCTCTGTAGCACTGTTTACCGTCCGATGTTCGACCATAAGCATTTTCTTCCTACAAACAGGACACTTAATAATGTAAGTAAACCTTCATTTACACACCAGTCAAGTAATGCTCTTTTTCCCTTTCTTTTCAAATTGTACAGAAACTTCAAATTAATCTTACTACATTTAGGCGTTCTACCGTCTAAACCATAAAACAGGCAATGTACTTCCTAAATAACACACACCACAAGTCCTTACAAATCTTTTCCATTATTCAAAATTCACTGCAGTCACGCAACCGATTACATCATAATAGGGTTTCCATTACATTCAACTACTCAGGTTACCATAAATGAAACAACAACTTGGTGATAAATGAAACGACAACTGTGGGATAATACAAGGGGCACCCTTCAATCTACTCTAATCCTGCCTTTTCAACAACAATTAGATTTCTGATATTATTGTGGCAGGAAGAGAACAGAGGTAGAAGCAAAGTATGTAGTTATTTCAGTATTGGAAGCTTATTAGGAGAAATTGTTTAAGTTTATGTTTTGAATCATCTATGTCATCGTCATTATATAAAAGTCATATGATATGGATTACTGTAGAAATAATGCAGTCGAGAAAAAATTATTATTTTTAGAGGATGGAGAGGGTAATACCTAAATTAAAGTGAGGACTTAAGAAGCTACTGTGCCCAATCTAGAATGTTAATTTTGAGATAGCCAGTTATTTTTAAAACAGCTATCGTATTTTGTCATATCTTAGATATCCCTCCCCTTTCAAACGAAAGGTCAGAAGAGCTTGGGTGGCAAACAAGGATGGGCGAAGCAAGGGAAAGTTTAGTATATGAGGAAAGACATGAAGTAGCATCAAGTACATAGCCGGTAGATTTGCCTATGCACTGTCCTTATTCATGACCTTTCTCATACATAGATTATGTAATACTTAAACACCTAATTTACAATTATTGCAATAACAATATAATTTCTAAATAAACTAACTAATAAATTCAGACAAATATAATTTTAAAAGTCCTTAATTCTTTTGAAAAAATTCCAATGTCTTTTTGAATTTTCAACGAAAATTGTTTGAGAAGTCTTTTTATGAAAATAGTTCCACCAGGTAAATGTTCACGTACTTTCATAAAGTTCTTAAGTTCACTAAAAGTCTTTCAAAGTAAATGTTAACATTTTTTTCATAAAGTAAATGTTCACTAAAATGTCTGAAATTTTTGTTAATGAAAATGTTTCCATTATAATACAGAGTGAGTAGTGAGCTTTCACATTCATTATATAAAATTAAGTCTGAAATTTAAGATAAATAACTTGCATAATCAAGTTAAAGTCTTTTAAATTTTGCAAAAATGTAATTAAATATTACCCAACAATAAGGAAAAAGAAAAAATTATTTTTAAAATTTTAGTGTGTGTGGTAGCATTTCTGTGCTAAACTATAGTTGGAGGATCGTGACTTGTAAAGAATATAGAAAAACCCAAGTCAGTCTCATGGTCATAGTTGAATGTCCTAACTAATAAAAATAAGAATACATTTTAGGGGGATTTTAAGAGTGTCCCTAGGGGAGCAGCGGGTTGTGCTATCACTTCCTATATCCTCTCTAAAGAGAGGACACAAGAAGTAATACAGATAGTGTGAAACCTAGTGTCAAAAAAAGAAATAAAAATGTTCATCTTTGTATGAAAGATCTGGTAGTGGAGTTTTCCCTCTCCTCTTCTTCTTGGCTATAGGGAACATACACAGCAAATTTTGAGCAGAAATATTCTGGGAAGAAAAAAAAGGCAGGATGAGACAGGAGCCAGACTGGGAAAGGTCAAGATTCTGAAAAATATTTGTCATACTTTGTCATAGTTCATCTTTATCTGAAAAATCTGATGGTGGAGTTTTTCCTTTCCTCCTCTTCTGGGCTATAGGAGACATACACAGCAAATTTTGAGCGGAAATATTCTGGGAAGGAAAAAAAGGCAGAATGGGAAAAATAATTTGTCACAGGGTTTAAAGTCTAAATCAGATATTAAATGTCATAATTAGGAAAAAAAATTTAAAGCAGAAATTTTGGAAAATTAAAAATAAATTAATTTTGGACATAGACAGGAATTCTAATAGATAATTTAAATTCACTATCTGAATTAAAAGGTCTAAGTGTGGTGGAATGAAAAATTTCTGATTTCTTTTTAGTTACAGGATTAGGTTCATCGTTTTCAAAAGTAACTTCAGAATATTGTTTTAAAATTTTGTAAGGACCTGAAAAAGGAGAAGAGATTTTATGGGTATTAGGATATTGAAATTCTTCATATATTATTAAATCAACTATTTTGAAATTACTGGGTTTATAATGAGTATCATATCCTTCTTTGTTTACATTATCATAATCATCAGACCTTTTTTGGGCACGTTTTCTAGCTTCTTCAGATGGTGGATGTACTTCTTCATTTTGAAGTAAGGAATCATAAGGAATTTTTCTATACATTAAATATGATGGTGGGAATTTTGCTACAGAATGAGGAGTATTATTATATTCTTCAGTTACCTGGGGTAATAATTTCGTCCATGCTATATTACCTTGATAAGAATTTAGTTTATATTTTAGCCTAGTTATAATTGTCTGATTAATTCGTTCAACTTTACCATTAGTTTAGGGTCTATTTGCAGTAGTTAATAATTGTTTTACATTATTAAGATTCCTTAAAAAGTGCTTAAATTTTGAATATGTAAAAGCAGCATTCCTATCACTTAAAATTTTCTTTGGCACTTGAATTTGAAAAATTTGCCTTAAACAATTTATATAAGTAACAGTAGTTGCACTTTTAGAAGCAAAAGTCCAGATATACCTAATAGCATGTTCAATTATAATGTGAATATATTTGGTACTTTTCTGTTTTGCCAGCGCAAATGATAAAGTTGCCAATAATGGTGCAACTGATGCCAAACGGAATATCTTCACATGTAACCTTTTACGCTTCATTTTCAAAACAAGTTGCAGCCATTTCTTATCAGATTGATTGTTTCTTTCAGTACTGACATACAATTACATAGAATTTTTACAAGCTAGTTAAATTTTATGCCCTAAGAACATTCGCGTTAATTAAGTCAATTAGGATGCAATCACACTGCTCACCCAAAGACGAAAATATAGTAAAGGCAAAATCAAGGGTTAAATTCATCAATTCTAATGAGAATGCCCTAGCTAAGTAAAGCACTGCGGTTTTACATAATTTCTGATTAAGCTATTCGTATGAATTGAAATAATTCTTGCATTTAAACTTGTATTCCAAATTAAGATTTAACTTGAAATTAATGTACATAATTACTGAGAGAATTAGATTTTTGTAGCCTAGTTTACGTGAGATGAGATCACTTGGGGCCACGTGATATGAACCAGCGAATCAGGCTGTTGAACCATGAAAGTAGTAAATTCTTAAATTAATGTCTTTTTACAAATTGTCTTTATTTAATGGCTTTTTAAAAAATTTTAAACCATATTAAAATGTTTATACCTTCAAAATAAAAAATTCTTAGAACTAACATTTGTTAACATTTTTTATGTGTATACTGCATGCTGTCGCCAACAAAGTCTGCTTAGCGAGATTTGTGCCGTTGAAAAGGAAAAGTACCATATATTTTTTAGTAGAATTATAATAATATAATCCACCAACAGTTTAAAGACCATCAAAATAACCTACTACCTGTAGGATATTTAATATTTTTAAGCCAAACTAGAGTAGCATGATTGGTAAGCGCAGCGAAATGATTACCATGTGAATAATAATAAAATTTTTCTATGACATCAGTAATTGCTTAACACTCTAATTCAGTAATTGCATAATTTTGTTCATAAGACCTTAATTTCCTATAATGAAAAGCAATGGGATGTAGGTTACCATCTGGATGGTCTTGTTTTAAAATTTCACCAACATCTTCTTTAGATGTTGGTGCAATTTTAATTTTCTTTAGATGTGTCTACAAATACATGACAAGGGTATTTTGGATTAAACAAAGTTAAAATAGGCCTTGAAATTAATGCAGCCTTTAAATTTTGAAAAGCTATTTGACATTCAGTAGTCCACATATAAGGAGTACCTTTTTTTAATAGGTTTGTTAAAGGAGCTCTAATTTTAGTATAATTTTGAATAAATTTATGATATACATTAATATTTCCTAAAAATCTTTGCAACTCTTTGACATTTTTGGGGGGTTGCAATTTCTTAATAACCTCTACATTTGCATTACTGGGCTGGTACTTACCTGCTTGAATTTCATATCCTAGAAAATTTATTTTTTCTTTAGCAAAATTACATTTAGATTGTTTTAATTTTATGTTTTCTTTTTCACATATATCAAATATTATTTTAAGATGCTTTAAATGTTCATCAAAATTTGGAGAAAATACTATAATATCATCGAAATAATTTAAAGCAAATTGAATCTGATATTTGTTTAAAATTTGTCTAAGAGCTCTTTGAAAAACAGCTGGGGAATTCTTCCAACCAAAAGGTAGTCTAGTAAACTCATAAAGTCCAAAATGTGTAGTAAATGCTAATTTTTCAGTATCTTTTTCATTTAATTTTATATGCCAATAGCCTGATGTTAAACCCAATGTAGAGAAAATTTTTGCATTTGTTAATTGATCTAATACGGCATCAATTCTAGGAATGGCTCAGAATCAGTTTTTGTAATTTGATTAAGCTTTCTGTAAGCAATACACAAGCTAGTTTTTGCCTGTTAATCACGCTTATAAGCTAAAGTTACAGGAGAAGCATAAGGACAGGAAGAAGGTTTAATTATTCCAGCATTTAACAACTCATCTATTTGCTTCTTAATTTCACTATCATCTTTAGGAGATGCTCAATATGGTCTATAGGCTATTGGTAATTCAGAAGTTAGTACAACTCTGGGGGGGGGTGTTCAATCTTTATACAACCAACATCATATTTAATTTTAGAAAATATATGATTATAACTATTCAACAATTTTTGTAATTTACTGTCGGAATTTGCACTATTTTCAGACAGAAATGTTCAGAATAATATAGAAAATAGTTCAGAAATGACATGTGCATGTGATAGTGTACACAGAAGGCACCAGAAATGAAAATAAGCCTCACAATGCTGATGATCCTGATGGAATTCTGAATATTCTAGAAGGCTCATGGCATGTCTGAAACTTCCCCAGCAGCTACTACAATGCATATAACCACTTCCTAGGCACTACCCGCCTGTCAGTAAGGATGTGATACATCTCTGCAGTTAAACTGATATACACGTCCCTTTCAATGCAAATTTCTTATCATTACAAAAGTAAATATCACTTCAGATATGTATTTATACCATTTTCTGTGGTAGTCTGATCTGATTTCTGATCTTCAAATTTGTTTACAAATGAGTATGTATGCCTAAATGTATCTCAGTGGAGACAAGTTTTGTAAACAACAAACTTCTAAAAAGTCTTCGCAAAAACTTTACAAAGGAGCTAATGGAAACTCATTTGTGAAGATTAGATATGGTATTATTCAAAAATTTCAAACTTCTGTAATCAGTTTTGGGAGGAGGTTATTATAGCATTGCAATCTCAAAAGGAATTTTGGGTGTTGCAGCATTTTGACTGTGCAAATTGGCAGTGGCTTAGCTTTTGTAGGGTTATGAACTTTAATATATCAACATTACTTTTATAAAATAAAAATTTTATTTTTAATTAAATCTAGTATTTGTTTTATTATCTGTCAGAAAGAGATGCTATAGTTGCCAGTAATTTTGGCAGTGTTTTGAGTAACAATCATTTTTATGCTTCCGAAATAACAGTGATAGTCTTGCATGAATTTGAACATTCAAAATTTTCCAGGAGTATTCCGAATTCTCTAAAATTTTCAGATTCTAATTTGTTTCTAATTTTCTATATATTTTTGTATATTGAATAAAGTAATAATAAAAGCTCAAAAAAATTAATTGCACTTAAGTTTGGTGATTCATAAAATCAAACAAAATATTACAGGTTTAAAAAAATGCACTAATTAATGAAAACCTGTTTCAACAGGTATATGGCTGTAACAGAAGGGCATGTGTTTTGGCAAGATAATGCTCATTTTGGTTAGTATCTTACCTACGGGGGGGGGGAGGAGAACAACTACCTTAAAATCTGTATTTTTACTAAGTTTGCATCTTGTAGTAATATATCTGTCTGTTTTTTTAAATGTTCATATATATATATATACGATTAAATTCTTTACTAAGAATTCTCTAAAGCTTAATCATTTCACATATAGTAATAATCTAATTTAAAGTTTTAAATATTTTTTATTTAAAAAACTTTACAACTTTTGTAAATTTATAATTTTATTTTTATTAAAATTTTTAGGGTGCAGTTCCTCGTGGAAATGCTACTAAAGAAACAATTCAGCAAATGGGTTTATGTGATGGTCAAGTCGTTTATAAATGTCCCAAGTGCTGTTGTATCAAACCAGAAAGAGCTCATCACTGTAGTGTATGTCAGAGATGCATACGGAAAATGGACCATCATTGTCCATGGGTGAATAACTGTGTAGGGGAGAAAAATCAGAAATACTTTGTTTTATTTACTGTGAGTTGAATTATGTTTAAAAATTTCTAACATCATAAAATAATAACTTTTGCCTTAACTGAATTCTGAATTTATACAATATTTAACTACACTGTCAGTTTTCTATTAGTTGGCCAATGAATGCACCATATTGTATATATTTGACAGTAATAATCGAATTCAAAATCAGTTAACTTATCATAATAATTTTCATTTTTGATTTATATCAGTAATTACTCTGTGTGAAATGAATCAGAATTTTAAAATGTAAAATTTTATTTTAATTTAAAAAATTTTTATTTATTTATTTTGTTTTTAGTTTTTTGAATAAATGACGTGGCTGTAAAATGTTAAAATTTCATTGGAAAATTGATTATTATTTTTTTTTTCTATTTGAATTTCTGACAGTATTTTTCCTGCTGAGTTTAATTATGTAATCTGAATTTTATCATGCATGATCTTTCCTGATGTATTGTTGAAGTTTACATATGTTATATAAATCTATATGTTTGGCATCTACAACTGGCAATCTGTACATTATGATGTTGGCATCAGCTGTCTGATTCAAGCCTTAGATCTGATGCTTAAAGCATTTGAACAAAAATATATATTCATAATCTTTTATGTAGACTAATTGGAAGGGTCTGTTTTCTGCTTTAACATCTGCTATGTTATCCTCCTAGTGCGATGCAACAATGCTATGTTGCAGTCCCCATTGTGAAATAAAACCAAAGTGCTTGCCAACCATTTTGAGTTAAGGTCAGAAAACAGTTGTTCTGATTGATGTGAGAGAATAAAGTTCATCTCTTGTCGTTCATTGCTTTTAGTGCTTACAGAGAATGGTGAATGGGCTGTGTTACTAGTACCATCTGTGATACTTCTTTAACAATTTGAAGTAAACTCCAATGATAAAACACAGCAATAACTTTTATTTTACACTAAAAAAATGGCAACATACAAACAAGAGAAGAAAAAGTATACAAACTTGTTTTAAAAAAATAATTACATTCTTTGTGCGAGAAAATGCCATGCGGCTCCCGAGCCTGCATTTCAATATTACCAGTAACCTGTGCATTATTTATTATTAATCTATTTCAAATCCACAAGAGATTAATAGCGATATTTAAACTGTTATAACCTCTCACCCAACAGAGAGACTTTTTCCGAAGGGAAAAGTTCTGTAAAATTCGAAAGTTTTATGAGCTCGACCTTCTCAATTATTTTAAGAGGAGGTAATTTCTCTCATAAGTTCCAAACTTTAAACCAAAATTTTAAGTTTTCAACAAATACTTTTACACCACATTTAGATAGAAAATGGTGAACGTTCAAATACATTAGTTGAGCATATGTTAAATAATAAAATAAATTTTTAAACTTGGTTATATACACTAAGAGTTATTGTATTACTTAATTCTACTCAGAGCATCTACGTTCTTGTGCAAAGATCCTTTGCGATGAATGACCTTAAAATTATAAGATTGTAATGAGAGTGCCCAGCGCATCAATCTAGAGTTACATTTGGTGTTGGATTGTAGCCAGACCAAAGGTTTATAATCAGTTTGAATCAAGAATTCTTGCTGACCATCTAGATAAAAATGCAGTTTCTTGATAGCATAGATGATGGCAGCGCATTCCTTTTCAGTAGTACAATAATTCTTTTCAAATTTAGTAAATTTTTTTTTTTTGCTTATATACAAGATAGGATGTTCATGTTGATCATCATCTAATTGGAATAGTACTATACCCATGCCATTATCTGAGGCATCGGTTTGTATAATAAACCTTTTATCAAAGTCTGGAGTATACAGAATTGGTTTCTTGCATTGCAACTCTTTAAAATTTTTAAAAGCTTTGTCACATATTTCAGACCATTGTATATTTCCTTTTTTTTTTTTTTGTTACTCCTTTCAAAGCATCCGTGAGGGGTGCAATTTCCAAAAATCTCGGTATGTACTGGCGATAATACTCTACTAATCCTAAAAAAGTATCTGCAGAGTAATCTCTAATAGTCCTAAAAAAGCATATACTTCTGTTGTGGTCTTAGGTTTAGGATACTCATTTACAGCCAGGATCTTTACTTCATCCATGGTTCGTTGTCCTTGTCCCACGACATAGCCTAGGTATCTCACTCCCTAGAGCAAATTTACATTTTGATGGTTTTAGTCATAAGTTTGCTTTCTGTATTCTGTCTAGAACAGAAGTTAAGTTTTTAAGGTGCCTTCCCAGTTTTCTGAGTAAATGACAATGTCATCCAGGTATGGTACAGCGAATCCTTCGCATCCAGCCAGGACATTAGTCATTTAGGACTTTGCTAAAAAAGTATGGGGCATTTTTTAATCCAAAGTTTAAACGTAGAGGCCTGAAACTTTTAAAACTAGTTACAAATGTTGCATATCTTTAGGCTCTTTCTGTTAATGGAATTTGCCAGTAGCCTATAGATATATCTAATAGGGTAATATATTTTGCTTTTGCTACAGTTTCGATACGTTCTTCAATATTAGGCAAAGGAGAGTATTCAGTTTTAGTAACAGCATTGAGTTTACGATAATCAATACAAGGCCGAGGATCCTTTGATGAAGATTCTGTCAAAATCATGGGAGATGTATAGTCCAATTCTCCCAGCTTTATAATTTTGAGATCAAGTATTTTCTGAATTTCCTTTTTGAGAATTTCAGTCTGTCGGGGTGACAGTCTGTATGGCTTTATTTCTATTGGTTCATTATTTAATACCTGGATATTGGGGATTATTTGAAAAACAACCAGAATATTTCCATAAAAACCTTTCGTAAATCTTCTATTTCTCGAGTTCATTCTTCTGTATGATGTCCAAAAAATTTAATGTACTTGGATTGGAAGGTAAATGAGGTATGTCCATTTCTAAGTCTCCTTAGACTTCAGTTATCATATTAATCATTTCTGGTCTTTTGTAATATGGTTTAAGCATGTTAATGTGATATACTTGATTTGTCTCATTTTGTTCCTCGAAACTTACAATGTAATTGGTTTCTGAAATTTTCTGCTCTATTTTTCCAGGTCTTTTCCATTGTACTTCTAGTTTATTTTGACGATTCATTGATAAAACAAGAACTAAATCTCCTCTAGCAAATTGTCTTTTCACTGCGTTTCGATCGTGCCATGTTTTCCTCCGTTGTGCTTCTTTCATGTTTTCCACTGCAAGTTCTTTGCATTTCTTCATTCGATTAATAAGATCGAAAACGTAACTGGCAACATTATTACTTTCTTCAGTTGGTTCTAGCCACTGCTCATAAAGTAAAATGAGTGGCGTTTGTAGGTTTTTGCCATGAACCAGTTCTGCTGGTGTAAAACCAATGCTTTCATGTGTGATTGTTCTGAGGGTAAGAGGAACTGATGGTAAATAGTTCTCCCAACCAGAAGTCGCTCCTAATATAGGAGTCACTCTTAACACCTTTTTTAGCGTTGTATGGAATCGTTCAACGGGATTACTCTGTGGCTGATATTCAGAGCTTCTTACATGTTTAATGCCTAAATGCTCCAAAAATTCCTCTATCAAAGCACTGACAAAAGAGGTCTCCTGATCTGTTTGAATCACTTTAGGGAAGTCTGTACGACTGAGACCAACAGCATCAACATTTATTTTAGTGAATATTTCGCAAATGACTGGTACGAATGCCATTGGAGCCTTCTTTTTGTCATTTCCTTTCCCAGCGTACTGACAAGCATCACAGTTTTTAATAAAATCTTTGGTTTCTTTGTAACACCTTGTTGAATAAAAATATCTAGCAAGTCTGTCTTTGGTCTTTTTGACACCCAAATGACCAGAAGTTCCTTCGTGGCACATCTTTATAGTTGACGGCTTGAGTTTTTCAGGTATAACTACAAGCTGTCTTTCAAAGCCCATTTTATCCGTCGTTTTTTTTAACTAAAAGCTGTTTTCTTGTCAGACTATAGTTCTCATTTTTGCATGTACCTTCTTCAACTTCTTGGATGATATTAGACAGTTCCTTATCAGTAAGCTGAAGTTGTGCAACTTCTTTTGAGTCAATGTTTATCATTTTCATGAGAGCTTTGTCTTCCGTATTTAGTTCCAGTAATTTAACTTCTTCTTCAAAGACATCTCTGGATGCTTTATTTTCTTTTTTTATTGGTTCCAAGATCTTCTCTTCAGCTATTTCTCTTTTCCTTTCAGCTCTAGTAGAGATAGCATTGACCTGGTGAGGACAACTATCAGGCTTCTTTCCTTGTTTATCCAACAGTGCCTAATTCAACCTTCCTTTGTTGACTTCATTTCTAATAATGGCAACCTGAGTTATTACTCGCCCAAAATCACAATTTAGTTCGATCTCAGCCAATGGTAAACAGGTTGGATTCAAATCTAATGGATGTTGCACCCACACATTTTCACCTGTCAGCATTTCCGGCATGATGTATTTGTGACAAACTATATCAATACTAGCACTTGAATCCCTTAATATAGGAATTTTATGACCATTTACGTAACCCATATTAGTATAAGGTAAGAGAAATTTATCCTCTGTTTTTTTTACTAATTCTGTTAAGATTAGCAGGAGATTCAGTACTATTCTTAAGTTTTGGACATTGGGGTCTTAAATGTTGATAGAATCCACACTGATAACATTGTGGCATCTTCTGTGTTTCATATTTATCATATAAACGTAGACTTCTGAGTCTATGGAACCAGCTTTGTGAATTAAATCGTGATAATTTTTTTTTTTTTTTTTTTTCAGTTTTATTTTTATTATCTGAACTCACTTTACTTCGAGTGCATTGTATCTTTCTTTCTGCCGATCCACTACAGACCTTTTTTGAAAGTTTCCACGAATGTTTTCATAGACATCAAGTTTTTCAGCTAATTTTTTAGATGAAATCATCTCTATCCACTCATCAAGAAAATGATCTTGAATTTCAGGAGGAACTCGACATTTAAGTTGGTCAAGCACCATCAAATCTACCAACTGATCAAAAGTCTCAACTCCTAGACCAGTTACCTATTCTTTGCAATAACTTTTTATTTCATAGTTGAAATCCACCCATGTGGATTTGGTACTCTTTTGATATTTAATAAATTTCTGCCTAAACTTTTCAGGGATTGGCTTAAACTGTCTTAACAATAAATTCTTCACATGCTCATAGTCTTTAGCTTTATCGTAGGGTTTTCTAGCTATCAACTATGTTACTTCATAAGGAAGTAGTTTTAGTAAATGAGATACAAATTCTTCTTTATCAATTTGAGCCCATTCTGCTTGCCTTTAGCAAATATATACTGATATCTCCTTTCTTGTCATCGAATTTTTACATAAGGTGACGCAGCTTCGTTTTCAGCCGAACCTGTGTCCGGCAGTTTGAGACTTTGTGCCTGCTTCAAATCTTAATCTCTGTAATTCATACTGTTCTTTCCTTCTCCGCTTTTCTGCTTCTTCCTGTCTCCTACTTTCTTCTCTTTCCTCCCTCTCTTTCCATTCTTCTACTATTGTGTCTAAGACTCCTTTGATGAATACTTCATCATAATCTTTGCTTTCAACAATTTTCTGTTTCAAATTGACTAACTTCAAATCTGAAGTCACATGAACTCCCAGTTCAGCCACAAGATTTTGCCAATCTTCCTTACGAGCTCTTCCAAAGTAAAACATTGTTTCTATGTTTAAAATTAATGAACACTGTATTCTTTATACTTCCTCAAAATAGCTCAAATCAAATACTTTAATTAATTTAGACAACTAAAATGAATATTAAAAATAATATCCAATACGATAATAAAATAAGACAATTCAATATTAACAAGAAGTATTAATCCAGTATCACTAATATTACGCTCAGTGATGAACTAATAAAATAAAAACATGTACAATTATTCGATCTCGGCCGGCACCTCCAAGATAATTAAGACTGTGATACTTCTTTAACAATTTGATGGAACACAACAAAACTTTTATTTTACACTCAAAAAATGGCGACATACAAACAAGAGAAGAAAAAGTATCTAAACTTGTTTTAAAAAAATAATTACATGCTTCGTGTGAGAAAATGCCTGAGGCTCTCTAGCCTACGTTTCAATATTGCTAGTAACCCGTACATTATTTATTATTCATCTATTTCAAATGCACGAGAGATTAATAATGATATTAAAGCTGTTACATATCCATTAAAGGGAATCTTGTCCTGATGAATAGATCAGATTTGAGAATTTCTTGCTAATGTGACTCTCAGACCAAAACTGTGCACTCATAATCAAATGCTTAATTAAGGATTTCTTTTCTATATTTATCAAATTGCTACTTTACGTCAAAGAAGGGGTTCATTTTAAAGGTAGAAGTCTGAGGAACAACTCCTTTAAGGGACCAGAAAAAGTAAGCATATATCACTGTACTCCTCGTGACTTCATATCTTTTCTCAACATCAGATCTTGGTTGAAGGAAATTACCATGCTCATCATTTACCTCTTCAAGATTGACTGGGAAAGAATTTTTTTTCTAATACAAAAATGGAAGTTTCAAAGTCAAAAGATACATTGCTTCCCTTGACACTGCATGATTTCAGAGGATTGCTTCAGAAGAGGAGCAACTAAAAAGTACCTTTATTTTTGTACTTCTTCAGTAAATTTCAAGAAATATTTTGAAAAGATTGCAATGCAACTTTTTTTATTATAATTCAGTTACTGACATATTTTCTCAATCAGTAATAGTTTCCTAATCTGTTTCGACTCAAAAATACTTTAATGTAATTATAATTAGGAAATTTGTTCCTGAAGTGTGTGAATTTTAATTTTTGTTTAGCCTGTTTTAGCGAAGCCATTTATTGCTCTATATAATAGATATTTAAAGCTGTGTGTAATAAATATATATACACTGTGTTTCAAAAAGAATATTTGTATTACAAAGTGTTATTTTGTCCAAACTATCTATCACTGCGTTTTTAGCTCGGCTATTGGCGAAACGAATACATAGTCTAGTTTATATTAATAGCATGCTAGATGTCAGTTGTCTTCTGTTTTGCGTGGTAACCGTCACATGTTTAAAATGTCTACTCCGCAGCAGAAATCATTTTCTGTTCTCGAGTTTGAGGTACCAAAGTGATCCTCCGAATAGGTGGAACATTCGCAGATGGTATCGACAGTTTGTAAATACAGGATGTGTATGTAAAGGAAAGAGTCCTGACCAACCTCGTGTTCATGCCAAAAATGTTTCACGAATTCAAACTGCTTTCCAATGTAGTCTTTCAAAATCAACTCGTCGTGGCAGTTGGGAGTTACAACAACTATTTGGTGTATTTTGATACGTCATTTGTTTATGAAGCCGTACAAGTTACATTTGTTACAGGCTCTGCGTTCTGATGACAAGCACAAACATGTGGCATTTTGTAACGAGATTATTGATGTTATTGACAATGATAACACTTTCACACAACATATCGTGTTCAATGATGAAGCGGCTTTTCATGTTAGTGGTCATGTAAACAAACACAATGTTCGAATTTGGGGCCTACAGAACCCACATGTAGCCATTGAACATATATGAGATTCACCCAAAATCAATGTGTTTTGTGTTATTTCCCGATTATCTGTTTACGGCCCAGTCTTCTTTGATGGAAATATGGTTAACAGTCAGCAGTATCTCGCTACATTATAAAACTGGTTGTTTCCGAGGCTACACGAAGACATCTTCATTTTTCAACAAGGCGGGGCACCCCCTCACTGGTGTCACCAAGTGAGTGGTTATCTGGATGAAACTGTACCGAACCGTTGGATTGGTCGTCAAGGAGCTGGCTACTTAGCATGTCTCAGCTGGCTTCCACGGTCACCGGATTTGATACCCTGTGACTTCTTCCTGTTGGGTTTCATTAAAGACAATGTTTGTACCACCATTCCCACAGAACCTGGAAGAGGTGAAGAACCGGATCCGTACTGTCATAACATCAGTGACAATGGACATGCTTTCCTTAGTATGGGAGGAATTTGAGTATTGATGTGATATTGTTCATGTCGCTGATGGAGAACATATTGAACATCTGCAATCTGAGCTTGAGAGGTTCATACATATGTCTGTAAAGTTTCATATTCGTATGTCATACAGTTGAATAAATATATGCTTTTGAAATACGTATATTCTTTTTGAAACAAGCTGTATTTTATAGCTATATATAGTGGAGGGAACTACAGCTTTTGAGGCCCACAAAGCTAGTTTTACACATGAAAATATTTGGAAAAGACAACACTTTGCTTTTACTTCCTTGTACAAAGTAAAAAGGAAGTATTGTAATTGCGAAAAACTTTAGGCATAATTTTTCAATGAAAATATCCATTTTTTACCGCTATTGAATGCAATTTAACTTTAACGCTGTTTTTCTGACATATGTGCGTAAGGACAGATAAAAAAACTCTTTTCCCCCAAAAAAAATTATAAAACTGATTTAAAATGAATTCTGAAGGAGAATTTTTTGTGGCGTCTGTGCGTACGTATGTATGAACATATCTCGCATAACTCAAAAACAAGTAGCCTCAGAATGTTGAAATTTTGTATGTAGAACTGCTACAACATGTAGATGTGCAACTCGTATTTGGGTTGCAATAGGCCACATATCCACTCTGTTACCCGGCTCAATGATCTCAGTTTCTTTATTCTTGTGTGTTTGTAAATTGTGCATTTTTTCCTTTAAAAATGATTGAATTATGTTGTTCTTATCTTTCAGTTAAGGTTTTTACGTCTTTAGTAAATCTACATGCAATATTTATAGCATTATCAACAATTTAAAAGTTGTTTAAGTGCGAGTAAGTCTAATAAGTATTTTTACCATGGTGGCCATGTTTGTTTACATTTGAAATTTAGTAGAATGGTGGATTTGTTGCCAATCTAGAGAAACTAAGCTTCGCAACAGCAAAGATAATGCCTTCATTTATTATTTTGAATTAAATCATGATTAATCCATTCTGGAATTTATTCGAGGAAATAAGTATTTGAGATTTATTTTCGTAACTTTTAATATAGATATTTTGAGTTTTTATGTGTTTTTGCTTGTTGTGAAGTGAGAACTGAATTGAATGAGAAATATTCAATCGTCTGTGAAAAACTATTTTGTTTTTTTTTGTTTTTGTTTTGTTTGCTTAATTTCTTTTATACATCATTCTAGATTTATTATAGTATTTGAATAGAACATGTGGCAAAGATTAGGTAATTCTTCAAATGATATAAATTTTGTGCATTCTGAGTTATAATATAAACGAAATATACTATTGAGTGAACCTAGCACCAGAATGTCACTATGGTAAACGAATGTAGTGAATTTTAAAGAGTGCATTTATTCTATTGTGGTTTATGCACTGTAAACAAAGTAGATTTAATTCAGTCCAATAATTTTAAATGAAATGCAAGAAAAAATGTGTATAATTTAATATTCCATACAAGGAAGTCACATGGTGTACACAAAAGGATTTTTTCCCATTTTATCTCATGGGGAAAAAAAAAAAAAAAAAAGTGCCAACTACTGCAGATCCAGGTTTACAATATACGAGGGCTATCCAGAAAGTAGATTACGTTTTGGAATAAAAAAATAAACAAAGTATAGGAAACAAATTTTATTATATACAGATGAAAGCCACACTCAAATACTACTTTTCTACATAGTCACCATACAAATTAAGGCATTTATCGTAGCGATGTACGAGCTTGGAAATTCCTTCGTCGAAAAATTCGGCCGCCTGCGCCTTCAACCACTTCGTTACCTCTTCTTGCCTTCCATCTTGCACAAAACTTGTGGTAACCAAGCTTTTCGCTGATGATTTCGTGCAACAAACTTCGCGAAATTTGTGGAAAACTCAAAGAAAGTTCCGTTATTGTGAAATTTCGATTTTCACGGACTTTAGCATCGACTTTTTCGAGAAGTTCGGCGGTCACTATGCTGGGTCTCCCACTTCGATCTTCGTCGTGAACATTGGTTCGGCCATTTTGAAATCTTATGACCCACTGACGCACTCCACCTTCAGTGATAATGTTGTCCCCATACACTTCACGAAGCTGCCGATAGATTTCTATCGGTTTACAGTTTTTTGCAGTCAGAAACCTTATTACTGAGCGCACCTCGCAGCTCGCGGGATTTTCAATTAACGCAGACATTTCAAACCGTCACAGTATCTGAACGGAGCACGGCACGAACCTCTCACTAGCACGGCTAGATGCAGACTGAGCTGCGCAACGCTCTGACCCCAAGATGGCCGCGCTAGCCCCGCCCCTAGCGGACACAGACGGAAACGTAATCTACTTCCTGGATGGCCCTCGTAAAAAAAAAAAAAAACAGGTTTTCTATCACACCTTTCTTTCAGTAGTAAATCTAGCAGAAAATTACCTGAGGCAGGTTCATTTTTTGAAACAGGAATGTGTAGTAGCACTTTTAAGTGTTCGTATATATATACAGGGTGTCATAAAAAAACTTTGCCAACATCTGCACTTCTAGTGTCCGTTCCAGTTAACTGATCGAGATGAGATTGCAAATATAGTTATTTGGAAGTATGCACTCGAGATTCTAAGAAGGGCAACACAGGGGCACTCATAGTTACGGTTATAGTTGCAGATACTCAAATATGTTGGATGGTAAAGCCAACCTTTTCCGGTGTCAAAATGTTCAGCGCATGCATAACCCTAAATAGCATTGGAAAGGTACCGATATGTCCAAAAACGGACATGTTATGCATACACACACACACAAAAAAAAAAAAAAGGGTTCTGAAAACCGTCCAACAAAACACGATCTGGATGCATGCAGAAAATTTGCATATGACAGAGACGAGACACTGATCACTGATGATCGCACATATCGGACAAAAGCATACCTTTATTTATTTTTTACTATGGGTTGTGACCCCAAATGAGATGGCAAATTGGAATTTTGGGGTCATGAAAATTCATTTCAGTAGTTGAATTTAAACAAACTGCATTCATAAGACTTTTAAAGAAATTACATTAATTGATATTAATGAGATTAATTACCTGTTAAATAAAGTGCAAAGGAATTTTTAAAACTATCTAGCAATTCAAACTTAAAACTTGAGTTTTCTCAAAAGTCCTTGATGAATTTTGGTCCAGAGTTAGAACTAGATTTCTCACTATTTCTGAAATGACACTAAATGTTCTTCTCTTATTCAGCACTATATATTTTTATAAAACTACTTTTTTAATTAAAACCAAATGTCCTTCAATGTTGAATTTCTAGCATTAATTTCTAGCAGCTTTACATTTTAGCTGAATATCTGACAATTGGTGTTCTATGATTGGTATCTTGTCACTGTCATATACAAATTTTCTGTGTGCATCCAGATCATGTTTTTATTGGCTGGTTTTCAGAACTTTTTTTTTTTTTTTGTGTGTGTGTGTGTGTGTGTGTGTATGTATGCATAACATGTCTTGTTTTGAATATATTGGTACCTGACCGATGCTGTTCAGGGTTTCTCATATGCTGAACATTTTGCAACGGGAAAAAGTTGGTGTTGCCATCCGAAATTTTTCAGTTTCTTTAACTAACTGTAACCCTGAGCACCCCTGTGTTGCCATTCACAGAATCTCGAGCACATACCTCTGAATAACTATACTTAAAATCTCATCTCGATCGGTTAACCAGAACGAACGCTAGAAGTGCAGATGTTGACAAAGTCTCTTTATGACCACCCTGTATATATATATATATATATATATATATATATGCTTTAATGGTTTATATACATATATAAAACTTTTGTAGGCCTAATCTTCTTCATTTTGACTAGCACTTTTGGATACTGCGATTTTTTTTTTTTTTTTTTTCCTTTCTATGCTATTGTGCTTATGAAGGAAACAGCAGTTTGTATAGCTCAACTAAAGTGAAAGACTAATGATTATTTCTATATCACCACATTTTTATTTTTACCAGTAAGGGAATTTTTTAGATTAAGAATTAGATGGTTTTTAATTATATTTTACTGAAATAGAGTATAAGAAAGACCTAGTAAATAGAAATAATCTTCTTAATTTAAATATTCCTAGAAAGCATTTACATGCTATCAAGAGGCTAGGTTATTTGAATGCGGCAAAGCACACAAGGGCTATCTGCCTTAAAGGGGAGGTTTGCCTTCATGAAGGACTTTCTGAGGGAAATTGGTTTGTATTCACCATACTTTTAAAAGACATGACTTAAAAATCTGTGAATGATAACAAAAATCGGGAAAATGAAAGAAAATTGTAAGTCTGAAATCAGCATTAATAAATATATGTGTAGCAAACCTTATTTATTCTGAAACAATCTTATTGACCTTGTGAGTGGCTTGACTGTTTTTGTTGTGTCTTCAGATTTGCAGTCATTTGGTATATAATGTCTTTAATCCGGGACTTCAGCGTTTTCGGATTATTGGTTTTCCCGGATTATAGATCATCAGTTTAAATCTGGTAAGATAGCATGCAGAAATTATAAAATTAAAAATATGAAACCGTAATTTATGAAATAAAGAGCAATTATGATCTAAAGGGTATCAAAATTTACAAAAAAAGCTTAATATTTATTTGTTTATTTTATTAAACATTTCTTTCAACGTGCGCATGCGTAAAGCATACATTACGTATAGTCGAAATTAGAAAATTGTAACCAGAAAACTATTTGATGTGTATTCGTGATATTTATAATGACGAGGAATTTGATTTAAATCATATCAAAGACGGAGTATATCGAGATGAAATACGACATTTAGTAAGAAATTATAAGCTGAATAAAATAAAAACATCTACCCTGAAGATAAGGATAGTGCTGACAGATCAACTTCCAGTTCATTGCACGCCTCGACATTCCCCCCCCCCCCCCACGGAGCAGAGTGAAATTGATAAACAGATTTTGGACTGGTTAGAGAAACAAAGGATATGCCTTTATCCATTTTTTGCAGCAATTCCACTTTTTGTTTGATGGACATCGAAACATGCTTTCGCTTTGTAGATCCTTTAGCAGCTCCAGAATCAGAAATTCTTTTTGACATAATCGAAAGTTCAAGCTTACTTTTATAAAATTGCTCTGTCTGCAAAAAATAATAAGCCGAATCCAATTAGAAGATTAAGGAATAACGCAATCTGCAACATTAACTGAAATAGATAATTAGGTAATTTTAGCTTAGTTTATACCGTCCATTATACATTAAACGTGCACGCACGTTTACGCATGCGCAGAAATTTTGTAGCTTTGAGGTCCGGATTATGGACATCCCGATTAAAGACTTTTGACTGTATTACTTTATTATTCAAAGTATTTCATATTTTTATTTTCTTTAATGATCCGAATTTCATCCTAATGCATTGAAGATTATGGAAATTAAAAATAATTTTAAAAATCTCGTTAATAGGAATTATTTAAATGCAGATCTAAAAGTTGTGTTACTTAGTTAAAATACATGTTTTCATCTGCAGCTTATCTTGGTAACCAAAATTGAAAAATACTGTTGTATTTTATGTAAGTTATTTTTATTTCTACATTAATATATATATATAAATATATATTTACTGCAATTTATGAATTGCTTAATGTCATTGTGAGAAAAATATAGTATTAGATATAGGTATTTATGTGTGTATGAAAACGAGTGTTACAACTTCTCCTTAACAAAATATATATAACATTAGTTCTCACCCTTGTGCATCATGAATAAGTTTTAATTGCTTTTAAGTATCAATGGTGCCTTTCATTATGAATGCAATTGTCTTAAAATAATGAAAAATAAAAACGCGGCATAAAAAAAAATTTTGTGTATAATATCTTTCGCTCACTCTCTATATACAGTGTTTCAAAAAGAATATACGTATTTCAAAGTGTTATTTTGTCCAAACTATCAATCACTGCACCTTGGCTCAGCTATTGGTGAAACAAATGCATAAATCTAGTTTATATTAACTCTTTCGCATCGAAGTCGCCCAAAGCGCCCTAGCATTCAGACATCGGATCGACGCCCGAAACGCCTGAATAATTTCCTACCCAGTGCTTTCCCCCATCACATTACTGCATTACTCATTGCTTTCAGGTGTTGTTAAATCACATGTCAATCATTCTTTGTTGTCAATTTCCTTGTTTCCTTTGTTCCTTCCTTTCCTTTGCTTACTGTCAGTGTTTAGCTTTTGATGCCCGAAGTTGCAATCCCAGTGTCAAAGCGTCGAAGAAAGAAGTTCTCGCTTTACTTAAGTAAGGCTATTGTTAGCGCTGTAGTATTCAACTTGTCATGGGGGAAGGAAAAGCATTCCAGGAGAAATTCTTAGATACGGGCGTTTTCGATGTTTGGGAAATTGAGATTTTGTCCTCTCTCGATGCGAAAGAGTTAATAGCCGCTAAATGTCAGTTGTCTTCTGTTTTGTGTGGTAAGTGTCACATGTTTAAAATGGCTACTCCGCAGCAGAAATCATTTTGTGCTCTCGAGTTCGACACCCTGTAACTTCTTCCTATGGGGTTTCATTAAAGACAATGTTTATGTACTACTACTCCCACAGAACCTGGAAGAGGTGAAAAACTGGATCCATACTCTCATAACATGAGTGACAACGAACATGCTTGCCCGAATATGAGAGGAATTTGAGTATTGATATGATATTGTTCATGTCGCTGATGGAGGACATATTGAACATCTGTAATCTGAACTTGAGAGGTTCATACATATGTGTGTAAAGTTTCATATTCGTATGTCATACTGTTTAATAAATACTATATGCATTCGAAATATGTATATTCTATTTGAAACACGCTGTATATAGATAGATATTAGTTTTTATAAGCAAATCATTTATAGGCAACAACATTTTTATAGGCAAATATATTATGAATCAAAGTTTACAGTTTATTTTACAAATTGTACAGTTATGAGTCAAAATTTAAATTGTATAGTTAAATTGACCACTGTATTTTCAATGTAAATTGAAGTGTTTATACAAGATTTTCTATTCAGTTACATTTTATATCTTTTTGGCAATTTTATTATTAAAATTATGTACTAAAGTTTTACTTATGCAAGACTTTATCATATCAGGGGGCTTACATGACTCATTTGAGCATGGGGTGTAAATATGTATATATTTTTAATTTTTCTATTTCAATTCCCATTTCATTTTGTGGTGCATTTTATCTTTAAATGCTCAAAAGTTCATATGGAACGAAATGTGGCACAGTACTCTAAAATTACTCAGGTTTTGATCTTTCAGATTATTACTCCTTGAGAAGTGGGTCTAAAACGTGAAAATATGAATAACCAATAATGTGTTAATAAATATGACTAGTATATCAACTTTATAATATAATTTTCAAAAATAGTAAGGAACCCTTACTTCTTTAAATTTGATTCATTATTTTAAAATGTAATAGGTTTCTTTATACAGTTTTCTTCTTCTTCAATGGCTCGATAAGCCCTGGGTGGGCCCTGGTCTTCTCCAGGCATCTCTACTCTTGGCAATTGTTTTCCAGTTTTTAACCCTTAAAATATTAAGATCTTTTTTGACACGATCAATCCATCTTAGTGGGGTCTGCCCCGAGGTCTATTTCCCATGGGCTTCGCCAGAAAGATTTTCTTACAGCAACGATTTTCATTCATTCTAGCCAGATGGTCATCCCATTTAAGTCTCTGTAATTTGTATAGTTTTAGTATCTTTATATATATCTACACATACATATACATAATTTAGATAATTTCTAGATTTGTGTGATCTTACTGGTTGCATTTTACTGTCCTATGGCGTAACAGCAACAAAAGTATGTTGAATCTTCTAAAATGTGGTCATTTTGTATGTTTTGTATTTGTGGGTTATTTTTATGCAATTTCTGTTATAAATAAAAAATACAATAAATATAGTTGTTTAAAAATTTTATGCAACTTTTTATTTGCATTTTTGTTGTTATCCAGTGATAAAGAAGCTTTTTGTTTGTTCTTTTACAGATTTCATTTTCTTTCATAATAGTGATAAGTAAACTGAAATAGTGCCTAGTTTATTTTGCACTAATTTATAATATAAAATGCCTTTGCTATATATTTTATAATTTTTTTTTCTTTTCAGTTTTATATAGCTGTGATATCGTCTCATGCATTTTTTCTAGCCATAAGTCACTTCATAATGTGTGTGAACAGTGATTGGAACAGTAAGTTATTTCTGTTTTAATTGATCATTTTTTTAATTTAATCTTATTTTACTTTATTTAAATTTACTATAGTTATTTTGTTTAAAATACAGGATCTGCTGTGGTAAGTTTTATCCTAATTTCTATTAAAATTAAAATGCACTGTATGTCTTGTTCCTTGGACATTGGATATTCAACGTAGTCAACCCTCTAGTTTGAATGCACTATTAATAATTTTCATATGACCACTGAAAACTGTTTTCTTTGTAATCTTTTTTAGTTCTTGTGTTTTAAGCATAAATGTTTCAAACTCATTTACCATTTGGCTTCATACAGTTTGATCTCCACAAAATTTGAAGAATGCAATGAGTGACCTAGCATAGAAAGCTGTTTGAAAGTTCTTCTTTTGTAATAGTGTTCCTCTGCTGGTCATATTGACTGAAATGTTTTCTTATCATTAGTAATTACATATAACTTTAGCCAAAGCTGGTATGATTGCTGGGTGTCAGAATTTAAAGAAACAACCAACAACAAAATTTAGGGGTGGAAATTTTTTTAGAATTTTGGCAGTACTGGGCAGCAGAATTTAGAACCATCAGAGATTTCACTGGTTGGCAAAATGTCTAGTGCTGGCCCTGGTTTTAGCTATGCAAGGTTTGATGAGTGGAGCATGTGAACGAGTGCAATCAAAGTTATTTAATAATTCTTATTTTGTGATTTTCAGTTTACTTGATCAGATGTTTTGTTAACCATCATATGATGTAAATTTGGTGAATATAGGGGCAAACAATTACAGGTAAATGTTCAAAAGGTTTTTGCCCTCCAATCAAGATTTTTAAACATTTGTTCTGTAATAATTTGTTTTAAAATTTTAGGAATCTTCTTACATTGAATTTAAAATATTAATGATTATTTTAATATCATTTATTTAATTGTGTCTAAGTTTACTCAGATTTGCCATTCTTCTCATAATGTTTAAATAAAATTTAAAGTGATTTTGAAACATGTCCTTTAATTAGGAATCAATTAAAAACTCAGTCAATTGTTCTTTCTCGGGCAATAATAATTTTGATGCTGTGTAAAGAAATATTCATTGCAAAGGTCTGAAATCTGGTAGTACTTCTTGCTTTGTTTGTGAAAGAAAGCAACGTTTGAACAAGCCCCAGAATCTTTTTATGGAGGTTATAACATTTTATTTTACTTTTTTTGTAGTTCGAGTTCATTTCCGAATAAAAAGTTTAGTGTCTCAAGTATTTCAGTCTGATTTTTTTATGAATTCATGATTTTTTTGGGGGGTGTAGCCAAATTAATTTTGTCAGATACTTTGAAAATAGGTATAGAACTGTTCCATAAAAACAAATTGATTTTATTTATTTGTGAAAAAATACTGGATGGGTATGCAAGTCCTTAAAGCTATAAAATTTTTGCAAAATTTCAAGTTTTACTTAAATCTTGAAATCTTTTACATTGGAATCTTTAATCTTATATGCTTTCTCAAAGAATGAAAACTTTCAATCATGTGTCATAACTTGAACAATTTATTTAGTATTTTCCCTCTCGTGCAAACTTCTGATGCAAAAGTAAGGGAGTGTGTAGTCTATCCATCTCCTTATGTAGTGCTTTGAAAAGTCTGAAAATTGTTGCATTGAATATGAAATTAAAAACTTTTATAGATTCGTTGCACATTTTTCTCAAATGACTGTGGTAAGATTTTGTAAGCTATGCTTTGCCAGGGGCTGCAAGTTACCTGAGATAGGCATTTAGTATGTGTGCCTAGAGTACTGCCATAGATTTCCCCTGTCTATGCCCATATACCAAAGTAGTTGGCAGCTAGTAATCTTATCCCCAAAATAATTTTTTATAATATTAAAAATGGTCTTTTGTGTGTAATATTCTATGAGATAACTAGACAATTCTGAGTAATATTGCATATATTTTCCTCAAACTATTTACATACCTTACAATAAAAGCAAGACCAAAATGTCTGGTGCATTAGTGCTCTCATCAACTCATATTAAAAAAAAAAAAAGAGACAGAGAGAGAGAGATTTTCTGCCTATCATCCCTTGCAACTGCTTGGAGAGATGCCAAATTAGAATTATTTATCTATATTAATTTCAGCTATATGCTGTGGTCTACTTTTTAATCACTTATCCATATTTATGTGAACATTTTATATTTAGCAACTGTAGAGAGGGGGAATTAATTTAAAACAAAACTTCACCAAAGATTGTACAGGAAAAGAAGGAAAGCTTCCATAGCTGCAGTGTAAACTTGTTTGATCTCTGTACCACTACAGTACAAAGACCGTAATCCGGTCTCGTTGTGACTTCGGCAATTCCGAATTAGGAGTTTTTCCGGATTATAGATCATAAATTTAAATCTGGTAAGATGGCATGCAGAAATTATACAATTAAAAATATGAAACCATAATTTATGAAATAAAGAGAGAGCAGTTATGATCTAAAGGGTATCAAAATTTACAAAAAAAAAAAAAAAAAAAAAAAGAAGCTCATTATTTATTTGTTTACTTTAGTAAACATTTCTATCAATGTAAGTTGCTTTGTTTTTTGTGCTAATACTTTCTCTTTAATTCTATAAACAGACATAATTTCTTGTTCAGTTACGAAGTTTCACCGTTCAAGTCCTGTAATTGCTGTGTCGAGAATACCGACTAACTTGTCAATCGAAATTTTTTCGTTTTCAATAACGTTCTCTGTTACTTTCTTCACTATTGGAAGCACGCATGGGTAAACGCTTTACTGGCTTTACGCGCATGCATAAGTTTGTGGCTTTGAGGCCCAGATTATAGATCATTTTGGATAATGGAAGTCCGGATTAGAGACTTTGTACTGTGTATCACAAAGGGTCACAATTCTTGTTGCCGTGTGTACATGAAATTTAATATGGAACAAAAGTTTTTGCAACTATTTAAAATTTGGATCTTCATAGACTTTTTTACTTAAAACAGTGCTGATTTAAAAATGCTTAAGAAAAACTATTTCTTTTTCTTTAAAAAGTTACATTATTGAATGCATTTATGATTAATTATTATTGAAAGCAATCTTTTACCCATAAATCACCGAGTGACCCATTTCATAATTTCAAGTGACCTGAGTTCTTAAAAAAAAGTATAATACATGAAAATAAATTATAAAACATAGACATGAAATGAACATATTTATGTTCACGTCCATATTCGGATGAAAAAGTACGTTATTCAAAATTTGATGGGCTTTAGGTACCGTCGTTTTCTCACAGTGCGAGAAACAGTCATACATTTATGCAGATTCTTCATTATTTAATTTCTTTAAATATAATACAGGCCTGTAATATTTGGTGGCAACAGTTTGATTGCAGCTTGGAAGCTATGTTTGGAATTCACATTGCAGTTAATCCTAGGTTGTGTGGTTAAGCTGCTTGCAATCATTACAAATAGCCAAGCTGTTATGTCTGTATTGCTGCTGTTGCAGAAAGCCCAGTAGTGGGAAGATCTTGTGTAGTTTGCACAGCGCTGTGGATCACCATTCCTTTTTGTTCTTTTTATTTTAAATTATGCTAAAGTTTAATAAATGTTCTGTTTGTTGTTACAGAGTCTCATTGCCTGGTTTTTAGGATCAAGCATATGCACAATGCCAATTTTTAAGTTTACAAGCATATGCACAATGCTGTTTTTTAAGTTTAAATATGTATGTACTAGAAGTTAGAAATCAAGTTTACCTTGAAGGCACCAAGGAATCAGATGAAACCTGAAGCTTCATTTCTTGTTACTTTTAATGATCCACACAGCACTTTAATATAGTACAGGTGGGATGATTCATAAACAATGCGCATTAGAACTCTAAAAAAAATGTGGCTTTGACACCGGTAGTTGTTCAACAGCTTTTGTGCAAAAAGGTATGAAGGCTGGATGAATAGTTCCTATAAAGTAAACTTCTGTTACATATATCCTCTCTTCAGTCTGACTGAGATACTTCTTTAGCGAAGCGTTCATTTTCACCCCACCCTCATATTGGTTTGAATGCCATAATTATGAAGAAAAAAAAAGCTATGCAACTCGCTTGATGATTCATTCAATACTAAAAATATGGTTGAGTGCTATTTATTTTATATGCTACAGACAGACAGAGCAGGGAAGTGGGATAGCTACATGCCGCAATGCATAAGATACAAAGCTGTATGACTGATGTGGGACTTAAAATGATGTGATGTACTTAAAATTCATTGCATTATTTTTGTTCCCATTTTTTCATAACTCTGACATAAAAAATTCTTGTAAATACTTATCTTTTTATTCAATTTAAAATTTAAATTTACTGAATATTTTGATTTTGTTTAATCAACATTTATTATAACTTTTTTTGGTCACACTGATAATTTTTTTGTGTATGCTTAGCCACTCAAAGGTTGAGAACTAATATTATCTGTATATTTTAAGCAAACATTTTCTTTATTGTCTTGCTGCAGAATATGTTCTTGATAATGAACGCTCATCATAAAGCACTAATTTGTGCTTTAGGTTAAAATTATGAAGTAAGTAAATATGAAAAGAAATGATGAATAAATTAAAAGGCAAGATGCTGTAAATTTGAAGGTACCTAGTATATGCGTGCAGCAGTTTTTGTTTAGTCATGTTACTCAGTATGATTCTTTATGATAGTTTAGTTAAAATTAATTCTTTGATATTTTATCTGTGTTTTTGGCTTAGATTATTTTCTATATATGTTTTAAATTAATTAATTAGATTATGATTTTCTCATTCAGAATGCTCTAGCAAATCTCCCCCAGCTACAGTAATCTTACTAATTTTACTCATCTTTGAAGCATTACTTTTTGCAATTTTTACCTGTGTGATGTTTGGTACTCAAGTTCAAGCTATCTGGAATGATGAAACGGTAGGTATTATCATAATTACAAGCTGATCAAATTGTTTATTAAATGTGCATTGCTGATTAAAATATTAAAGATGATTCTTTAAAATTTTGTGTTAAAAGTATAAACTTTTGAACTGTTAAATATAGGTTAAATTATTAATTTATACTGTTTATCATTTGCGTTACTATTCCTTAGATAAATGCAGTTTTCACTCTGTATTTTCAGTTCACCATTGTTCTTTTAAAAAGTGTTTTAAAATAACAGCAAACTGCAGACACTAAAGAAAATGTCAAAGAAATAAGTAGTTGATAAATTTCAAAATATTTGCCTAGTAACAATGGGCTATAATAAGTTGAAATACAGCAATCTTGAAGTGCTTTCATTGATAGTCTCAACAATAAGCATAAATATGCATGGAAACTTTGATCGAAGTTTCACTGTTTATTGCGTAGTTTGATGAAAGATGTGTTTTTCCTTCCTTGTACAAAGTAAAGGAAGTAGTGTATTAACGAAAACTTTTGGGTATTCATATTTCAATGGAAATATGAATTCTATTTCCAAGTCCGTTTGGATGATTTTTGTATGGGCAGAATAAAGAACTTTTTTTTTTTTCCAAAAAAGATGTGACATTTGTACATACGTGCGTATTTATATGTCTTGCATGGCTAATCAATTTTGTATATGGGATTGCTATGACATCTAGCTTTGCACCCTTTTTTTTTAACTGCTATTTGCTGTATCAAACATATATGTGTGTGTGTGTATGTAATAAACAAGAAAAGGCATCGATGCATAATAGCTAGATAGGATAGATCGTAGATCCATATTATATATATATATATATATATATATATATGTAGTAATAGCAAGAAAAGACGGAGCAGTTTCGATGTGTAAAAGCTAGATAGGATAGATCGTAGATCCATATTGAAGAGGAGGAAATCTGATTGATTGTGCAGTATGCTAATATGTTGAGTTCATAATATCTAAGAAACTTGTCAGTCAAGGCGGTTTTAATTCCGTTTTTATTTTCCAGTTGACATTTGTGACCACAATCACTTGGCACTCTATTCGTGCCTTTTTACAGAACATTTACACTTTTTATATTGTTGAGCACAGCGAAATTACATCCAAGCAGAGCGCAGAGAGAAGCTGAAGTGTGTAGTTATCCAGGGTTTAATATGAAAGTTCAAGAGGAAGGTTTTGGTTTAGTTAAGAGTTTCAGTTCCCAATATTATTATGTCATCAATGCTGCACAGGCCATGCAAAATGGAAAGATCTAGAAATGGCACAATTCAGAGAAGTTATTACGCTTTTTAAAACAGAGAGGGATAATTAAAGGGTGACCCATTAGTTTAAATTATACTTTGATTTACATATTTTTCATCTTACAAATCCCCTCCCCCTTCAAAGAAAAAAAGGCTTGGTGAGAGAAAAGCCTTTTAAGAAGAAAGCATTACAGTAGTAATGAAACAAAGAAAAATACAATTATGGAAAAAAAAAAAAATCACAGAATTTTGATCTAAATCATGTTTTAAAATTAAATCTTGTAAATATTTTTAATGATAAATGCAAATTGAAAGTGTCTGCAAGTTCATTTTTCTGTAAAATGACTGAAAGAATGACGTAATTTTTTTCAAGAAAATACTGGAAATGTTCACAGTTCCGTAAAATCTTTGCTTCAATATCATAATCATAATATTTTGCAGTCCTTTGCTTTGAAAGTCTTTCATAAAAGTTGATGTTGCCAATATAAAACCAAATTTTCTTTTATAGATTCATGAAATTTGAATTAATTATTCAACACGTATAAAATAATCCATAATTTCTTATTTGTAAAGTAATGTAAAATGGAATTTAGAACTTAATACATAGTATGTAACAAAATTCAAAACAATAGCAAAATAAACTTGATAAAAATGGGCAAAATCCCCTGTAATGCAAATCAGCACAACTTGCTGATGGCTGTGGGATGCTTAAATACAATTACACATAGAAGCCTCCATTCCTTAATAAAGGTAACTGGCCTCTAGTATTGTACAATTATCAAAATTTGCATTTATGAGTTATAGCCATAAAAATCTTCAAACTAGTTAAATGAAGTGAAAAACAAATATTCAAAAATTAAAGATATATTAAATTCAACACTTCCCTACAATAATAATATGGAGCATATAATTTTGTGAATATAAAAAAAGAAAATAAATTTCATAATTATATCCATTTAGGGAAAACTTTCCAAATATAAAAATTTCAAATGCATTCATTAACATTACAAAATTGTGAAAAATTTCAAAATATTATAATGTAATTAATTTTTCATTTGAAATAATATACTATTATTACTGGAATTTCTAATTTACTAATTTTGTATGAACTGGAAGACCTTACAACTTTCTCTTAATAAAAACATTTCCATATTATGGGCAAATCCAATAACGAATTAGTGTATGAATTTTTCACCAATGGTTAAGGGATGCTCGCGGCAGTTATTTATAAAGGCCTCCATTCCTTGTTTTAAAGGCAGCTGGCCTTATTTAACTGAACTAAAACATTCCATTTATAAAAAAATTAACCACACTCCATGATATATTAAAAAAAAGAACTATTATATATGGGGAAAAAAGCGGGAGCCTTCAAAGTTTATTTGAGCATATGATTCGTAAATTTGAAAATTAGTTAACATAATTCCATACTACTTATGATAATTCAGTTTCTTGAATTACTCATATTTTCATGCGTTAGATCTACAAAACACTCAAAAACACTATTTGTTTATCATATTCTACACTAATTTTTCCAAGTTTGTTTCATGCACTTAAAAATTCTTATCAGCAGGTCCCCCTAAATTCATCTGTTCTGCCAAATTCAAGATTTTTTGACGTTACATAACACTGGTGGAAAAAGGTAACTAAAAGTAATGTTGATCAATCATAGCTTATTACTAGAATTGCACCTACTTTGGTATAAAACATCTGACTAGCTAACTACATTAATTCTGTGACTTTTTCTGCTAACTTGTACTGTGCTAATAGCTCTTTGCTTTGCTTCCCCGTCTAAACTGCCTGCGTCTTATTTTTAAGAATCAATATACATAGAAATTTATTGTATTTCATTATGACTAAATCATAGAAATGTCACTAATTTCATTATGATTGGATAAACATCTATAGAGATGATTTTATATGTGTGGAAATAAATACTAGAAATTCGTCAAGTTCATGTCTTGTCTTCATCAGTAAGCTCAGCTACAACGACTGCAAGCTAATTCCTCTTTTTTGCTTCTGGAATCATGACATATATATGTGTGTTTGTTGACAAAAAGTAAGAAATTTAGAAACAATTTTACGCAATGATCAAAAGAAGTGAAATTAAATACGAATAAATTTCAAAATATCCTATAAATATGCAAAAAATTAAAGAAATGCGAAACTAAAATCTAAAAATTATAAAAACCAGAAAAAAGTGTGAAAACCAATATATATATATATATATATATAAAAGAAGAAGAATTCAATCAAATCTGACAAAATGTTATCAAGAGGGGGATACTGCAGACTCAATTACAATTCCCTCTTTCACTAGAAAAAAACTGCATTTCTGTATCCAGAATTAACTGATGAACTTTCTAAAGTATTTAATTATAAAGGTTTTTTTAAAAATTTGGAAGTCCTCCCTGATGAACACTTAATATAGCGATTTAAGATGAAGTATGCAATAAATGGTATTTGATTAAGCAAACTGTAATAAAAAATCTGAAAGCTTTCAGATTTTACATTACGCCCAAAGGGGCGTTTTTTTTTAACGTTTGGTGTGTTACCTTTATATATTAAATATCATGTTCTTCACACTTAACCATAAAATTCAATTCAGCAGTAATATCACAAAATAATTTAAAAAGAGCATATGTCTAGAATTTCTAATACACATTCTCGTGCACTGGAGAGAAATTGTTTTCCCCCCATATAGTGTTGCCATTGCTTTCTTTGAAATCGTTGAGTTTCTTAATCAAAAACTCATAAATGCTTTAGAAAATATGAAATAGATAATAAAACAAATTTCAAATTTGGGCTTCCAGGTGCGCATACTCAGGTGGAGACGTACATTTCTCAAAATTTGATGGCTTTAGGTACCGTTGTTTTATCACAATGCAAGAAACTTACATTTATGCAGATTCTTCATTATTTAATTTATTTAAATATAGTACAGGGCGATAATATTTGGTGGCAACAATTTAGAAAGTGATTCAGATTTGTAAAGTTTCCAATGCAAAATGTCAAAACAAAATTAATAGTCCTTTGGGGTAATAAACTGAAAACCTGAATTTAAAACTTACTCAGAGAACAAAGAAGCAATCTGGTAGTGAACAATATTAAAAACATCCAAATGAAGAAAATCCGAAATTTGAATAATAAAGTAAATAAGTATATTTTTTTTCACATAATGTAAGATTAAAATTGAGAAAAATTGAAATTAAAATATAGAAATACAAAATCTACTAGAAATAAAATGAGAACACTGTAATAAAAAAAATTGTGATACTATTGTTGTGTGTGTATGGGTTCATAACAGATTGAATACACATGTCCGATAAAAGGTAAATCAAATTTATTCTTATCAAAAGAAATACAATAGAATGGTGTAATTTAGCTCAGAAATATGTTCACAATATCACACAGTTATAATCAGTAGTTTAAAGTACTAAGAATGTTAAATAGAACACAAAGCGCAGAGAAAGCTTATCAACAATAACAACAGCAGCTAACTAAGCAACTGAGCTGAGATGTCTCTCTCCGGCTTTTTAAAGCTTTCAGTCAGTCGCAAGACACTTCTATAGTTTCTTTTCTTCTCCAGATTTCTGGAAACCGACGAGAGGATGGAATTACGGTTACAGCTAATACAGTAGTCAATTACATATATTCAGTTTCAATACCAATGAAAGAGATATCCATTTATTCAATGTTAAATGCACATGCTCATATATTTTTGCTTTTTTCAGCGTAGCTTTCTCTTAAAATTTATCGCGTGCTGCAGTCCACAGGGAAATTAAACAATTTTTATTATAATTCTGCTAAAATTAGCTATCTAAATACAAAATTCTTAACACTATGTATAATATATGTGTATAATTATGAATAATTTAAAAGGCCTAATATTTGCACTAAAGCTGCCAAATAAAGTTTTTTATATAACATCCCCAAGGAACATAAATTAATATATACATATATATTATATATATATCCAGTACTATAGTACTGTAGATGTACCTTTTTTTATTCTCTCTCATCTATCAAGTTAGCATGTAAAATCACATCTTTGCAGTAAAAAATCCTGACGCATGACTATGCTTCAGAAACTAAAGAATGAAGAGCAGAAAGAATCTGGAAAAAAGCATTGATAATCTTTGTGTCTCGAGAAGTGTTGTCACTGAAACATAAGATCTTTATCTTCTATATGCCCACACATATATCCAGTTCAAATTTAATAATTGTTATTGATTTATAAAACAGCAATTTAAAAAGGAATAAATGTACTGAAAGTTTAAAGCTTTATTTTACTTTTTTGATGCTCTATTTAATGGATGTAAGTTAAAATGCTTTTAATTCATGTTATGTCCAAATGATGTTTTTTTAACATTTGAAGGTAATTTTAATGTGTGATACTTAACTGGTGTATGATCTTTTTCATGATCATCTATAGTTTTTTTAATATTTAATGGTAAACTTTTCTTTTAAAGTGTTAGATGGTATTTTTTATTTAATTTTTGTTATTGCATCAATTTTATCTTATCTAAAGTATGTTCAATCATTTTATATCCTTTATTGCAACTATGGTAGATTCTCCTGTTCAGGTATATTAGTTTATGTAATCTAAAATCTATATAAATACTATAGAGGCCTTGTAATTGCATGGTAATAAAAAAAAAAGAAACTTTTTAAAATATTGTTTTAAATGCATAAGATAGGTAAAACATAAATTGCTTTATTAAAAATAATATCCAAACCTGTTTAAAAAGCAGCCAGTCCAATTTGGAATGAAATTTATTGACATATTTTATTTTAGGGTATTGAACAACTGAAAAAAGAATCTGTTCGATGGCAGAAAAGATCACCTTGGCGTAGTCTACGTTCAGTATTTGGAAGATTTTCATTAGTTTGGTTTTCTCCATTCAGTGGACCTTCTATGAATTTCAATAAACTTGATGGCTATCTTCATGCTGTATAGCAGATATGCAAGGAATTTGTGCTTTGCCTGTGGTGCATATAGTGTATAGTAAAGAGGAATGATATTTTTGTTATACATAAATTTATAGAATTTTTAAATAGAAATTATTAAAATGTATTTTAAGGAAATTTACTTTGTAACTGCATTTTATGATAATTAAAATAAATTAAAAAACTAAATTTCTTTTGAAGAATTTCATGTACAATAAAGGGGAGGTAAGTCTAATAACCTCATTGTATTGCACTTCTAATAGAGGCAAAGCTATAATGGAAAATTGGTGGTTATTCACCTATTACCGTCCAAAAGTGAATCATTGTAACTTTACCTTTATTTCATGATTTTTATGATAAAAATTCCATTCCATCTTTTTATAGTTTTTATGTCCAGATAGCTTTGACAGAGGAATTTAGTCAATTTAGTTTTCATTTTAAAACACCAATTGGCAATATTTTGATACTTTCTTTAGTATGTATGATATTTTATTCTATTAATTTGTTTTGAAACGTGAAATACATCATATTTAAGCATCCTTTAAAGTTATTTTTTCTCTTTATCACATTTAATTATTTGTTTCTGTGTTAGCATTTAATAATTAGTTTCTGTGCTTATGAAAAGCTCTTTATTATGCAGTGGTATCTTAACTGAAACGCATTCAAAGTTATAGGCATTTATTATTGTAATTTAATGAAATTTAAAAGCTAAAATAGTTTGAAGCATTAAAGGTCAAATTCAAACATGGTGTTCATTAAAAAAAAATATTGATTATTCTCATCAGTCATTAGAAGAGTGCTGTATGAATTTAAGCTTAATCATAATTATATACGATTTTTCTTTATAGCAACATGTAGAGTTGTTAATCCCATTTTGGAACAGGAAGTGAAAAATATGTAATGCAAATAATTTTATTTTCGTTATATTTAAAAATTAGAATTTTCTGAATATAAAAGCATATGAAAATTACAAAATGAAATTCACCAAAGAATGTAAAATTTAGAATATGTAATTAAAAATTAATATATTTTGCATTAAGATCATGATATAAATAATTGAATAAACCGATTCATGTGTTATAAAGCAAATTTAAATCACTTTGAGTTCTTGCCGTAGCCTAGTCTAGGATTTGCATCCATCTTTATCCTTTTCAAAAAAAAAAAAAAAAAAAAAAAAAAAAAAGAAAGAAAAGAAAAAAAAAATCCACCCTTATGTTGATCCTAACAATTTTCTTCATTGCTCAACACTTCTCATCAACTTTATTAAAATTCACTGTTAATGAATTTTCAAAATATTTATGTAAAAAACATGAAATCACTGAAAATTCAAAGTTATAGCCCAGGTTGTGTATTCAATTGTAACAACAGGTGTACTGACACTTGTAGGCAATCACGCTATTATCTGGAAAGAGGTAAACAAGTGTAGTGCTTACAGTCATGACTCTTCGAATTCGAGTCATATTCCAAACAAATATCATATACCAAACAAAAATTGTTATGTCCAAACAGGATATATACCAAGCTGGGTATATTTTAAAGCTGACATATACAAAGGTACCACTGTCTATTAAATCTGGCTGTCTTTATATATAAATATTAATCTTACACCCTTCTGATGAAAATATGATAATTCCTGACATTTTTATTGAATAATGTTGAAATATTTGTTTTGTTATAAATAAAAAATGAATTTTTATCTCAAAATTGAGTTATAATTTATATGTATCTTTTTCCTGTGGCTTCATCTTAGTGAAAAGTTTCACTCTTCTAAAAAGTTCGTAAAAATGAACTGAACTGACACTTTTTTGTTATTAATAATTTTGTATAATGATATTATTTATTCATTTAGTTTATTGAGAATGGGATCTGTTCAATAGTTAAAAAAATAATGAATGCATTTGCATGCTAGACATTTGTGTATATTATTCCTAGGTTTTTAATATATGACTATAATAATTTCAGAATTTTTCTTTAATAAAAATTATAAACCATTTTACTCCTTTTGAATGCTTTTTTCCAAAATAAATTACCTTCCTTTTTGTAGTGGCTATACTTATTTATTTTAGCTATTTTATAAAATATGTATAACTAATACTAAAGGTTACAAACATTAATATTTTATAAATGCAGAATGTCATACAAATATATATATAAAAGTTTGTAAATGATAAAAATATATAATAATTTTATATTCATTTTTAATTTAACTAATGGGTAAAATATATGTAATTTTATTTTCACTGTTATAGCATTGCTTTTTATCTGATGCTATAAGAAAGCGTTTCTATTTTTATATTTTCTTGAATATGAAAGTCATTGTAAAGATCATAAAATTTAATTAATGAAAATTTTTACTCCCCTTTTATAAAGTGCCATTTTTAGTAAATGAAACCAATGTAATAAATTATTATGCATTAAAAAGTATGAACTAAAGTATGCATTGTGGAATAAATTCTGCCAAATTTTCCAAAGTATATATTCAAATAGTTATTTATAAAACAGCAATGTTATTTATAAATTTATATTTTCAGAAACATAAATTTTACATCTGTCTTAATCTTAATGGGAAAAAAAGGGTGTTACTTGTATCTTTTTACTTGTGTATACATTTAATATATATGAAGGATGTTCTTGAAATATGGAAATACATTAATCAGAAATGTTATTAATGTATTAAATCTCTGTAAGTAGATGCATTTAAAAGAATTGTTGCAAAATAGCATTTCTGTAAAGGGGGAAATAAAGGCCATTTTTATATTTGAAATTTTTATTTAATGTCCCTAAATAGGTTCCCTCCCGCTAAGGCTGAAACTTTTAGAATAATGTATACAATTTCTTTGAAATGAATTGTCAAACTGTTGCTTTATTTTCTTTTTGCATATGATTATAATTTATACTTTTAATTTCTAAGTATATTATTTTACCACAAATTACATGAAGAGAAATTATAATTCCTGCAGCTCTTTTTGTGTTTGATTTAAAATGAACTAGTTCTAATAGGTAGTCCTCTTTAAATAATAAAAAAAAAAAAAAAAAGAAAGAAAGAAAGAAAGAAAGAAAGAAAGAAAGAAAAAAAAAAGAAAGAAAAAAAGAAAAGGAAAGAAAGACAGAAAATGTCATGCTTTATTTTACATTTTATTTATTTACAGTTCCCTTTCAGTATCCATTCTTAACTTTTTTTTTAAGTCATTATCATGCTCACTTAATACTGAAAAATTTTGTTAAATTTTATGCTGATCATGTTTGATATTATGAATATTTCTTCTCTTTATTGTAACTCTTTATTTTTCTGAAGAAAAAAATTTATTATAATAATTATCATTGAGCTTGCAAATTTTTACTGATATTAATGTTTACACTGCAATAATAATATGAAGAAAGCACATAATTGCATGTGATGCCATTATATGTTGACAGTTTTTCCTTAATAGAGTCAGCATTTTAAATAAGTAGCTGCTGTTAGCAACTTTTTTGTTTCAGGTTAGTATAAATGACATGTAGTTCTTTTATTGATGCTGAGAAAATGTTATATTACATTAAATTAAAATGACGACGTCATATGAATTAACCTGAAGGGTGAAAAGTTTTTTTGTTTCCTGGTTTGGCAATGAAAAATTTATTTACAAAACGGTTATTGATTGAAAAAAATGAACTAATTTTATTCATACTGAAATGTTTTTATACATTTCCTTTTCAGGGGTACATAGAACTTATAAATTTTGCTTTGGCTGCAACTTCCTAGTAATAATAATTATGACTGAATTGCAGAAATTTAGCTTTCGTGATTTTATCGTCAAAGAAAGTTTCACTCATTAAAAAAATTTCATTTGATTTAGTTTTCTAGAATTAAATCCCAAGTTTCTGTGTAATATTCTGCAATATTTTTATTATTCATTGTTATCATCGCTTCTTCAGTTTTCTAATGTTTTTTAATTGGAAAGAAAGTTTGTTATATTAGTGAAGAAACTTGATAATAATTTGAAGTATTTCTTAATGTAATATACACTGCTGATATTTTCTGTGTTAAAGTAAATAATAAAAGTGGATTAAAAACGATATTTTTAAATTATATTAGATGACATGAAAAAAAATGAAATGTATTTTTTTATGCATGTGTTTTTAGTAGCAAGAACATGTTTTTATTTTTTTTATTTTATTATGAAGGAAAGCATTTTATAAAATTTTTATTGAGTTGTAATTATAGTGAAACTGTACAAAATTCCTTTGAAACATTATATGTACACATAGGAAATAGTGGTCACCTTAGGTTGTAGCTTTGTGAAATTCATTTAATTTGAGAGAACCAAAATAAATGCATTCAGTCTATATGACTTTGTTTTAATTTTTGTTGAAAATTGTTTTTGCTTCATAAATATGTAATAAATTATTTAATTCTGTAGATAATTTAATTCATTTGTGGTAATTTTACATTGTTTTGTCAATTTGTTTTCTCTCATCATATTTATTTTTTTTTACATGATAACTTATGCAATTTAGTGACAAATTATTGAGCTTTCATGTTTTGTAATATTTACACTTTTTTCAAATTTTACGGTGATAATTTTTATAGCATTAATGTTTTTTATGTAAATTGATATTAAATGTATATATGAATACTCTGCATGTAATATTTATCTTAACATTGCATGTAAAGTATATGGCTAGCCTTATTGCTGTAGTATGCTGTTCTAAGGAAAATAAGAGTAATAAATATGTTTAGTTTGTCATTAATAAAAAAATAAACTTTTAAAAAACAAATTGCTTAAATTATTTTTGCATTATAGTGTTCCATATTTCTCGGGAATTTAAAGTTACATTCTTAAAATAAATAAAAGCTTCTTATTTATTTTCACTTTGCTAATCCCCCCCACAATAATGGATTTCATTTTTATTAAAATGATGCAACTAGAAAAGTTTATTAGGCATGATTTTTCTTAGAAATAAGAAAACTATGTCCCTCCCTTCATGAAGTAAAGTTAAATTTATTTATGAAGTAAGATTATCTTGCATTTAAAATATCCATTCAAGAAATCTAAATTAGTGAATTAGATGAAAATCTGGTGACTCCAATATAATCCTGGTTATTTAAAAGCCAGAAATGGAATATTAACAGTCATATTCATCTGTATAAATATTCTTGAAAAACAGTAGCTTAATTGGAACTTAATCAAGAATATAGGCATTTATTATTGTAATTTTAAGAAATGTAAAAGCCAAAATAGTTTAAACCATTAAGGGCTGAATTCAAACAAGGTGTTTATTAAAAATATATTGATTATCCTCATCTTCTAAAGTCATTAGAAGGCTGCTATATGAATTTAATCTTGATTATAATTATATGTGATTTATCTTTATATCTAGTGATTACTTTGACGTAAAACTTTTTGAAGCTAATTCACTAGCATACCATTCAGTGCCAGTTTTGAGGAGTCATTCTACTGAAGACATTCACATGAGTCATACTGAAATTATAAATCACCATCAGAAGTTTTAAAAAAAAAAAAAAAAAAAAAAAAAAATCAACTTTAAATATAGTAAAAAATACTTATCATCTTTTTGATTGCTGCATAAAGCTCCTTATTTACTTATTGTATTAAAAGAGATTTTGGGGAAAATGAGTGAAAGGTACTAGATACCACAGTACAGTGTGAATTGAAGCCAGGCTGTTAGTGGCAGGAAATGAACTAAATCCTCCCTAATTAATAAATAGAATATTTTGACAGCTTTACTGATGACACACTGTCTTTACTGCATTATATTTTTTATACCTGGAGCTATTGTATATGAGAATCATGAAAGTGGATAACTATTTTTTTTCAATGGATAACATTGAAAAAACATGGTTAAACATAGTTAATAGTTGTTCCAGAACAAGATTATTATCATCAGTATTTTCATCTTCAGAAATACCAGGACTTTCTAAATTGTTCTGTAAGTTCCAGACTTTCATCATTGGGGCTGAGTAATCAGACATTATTATTATCCATGAAGGGTAATAAGTGTTACATAGTATATAATGTCAAATCAAAATATATGATATACATATGAATGTTAGGGAATGAACAAAAGCATATTGGGATGAACCTGTCTAAACAAAATCTTATAGTTACAAATGAAATGTGGAGAAGGTAACACATTTATAAATGCAGATTGATTTTGATTATAGATCGAAAATGGTGAGGAGAATGCTACCTATTTTTTGAAGATGAATTAATTTGGTGAAGTGATTTTTAAGGATTAATTAGTTTTGTATAAAAATAACTCTTTTAAATAAGTATTATGTCATCTCTGCCTGAAATGCTCATTTTTGTGATGGTGCCAGAGCAGCTGATTTTTTAAGTGGGCATCAGTTCTCTATATTGGTATTTCCCTGTAAGTTATATATATATTTTTTTCATTATAAAGAGTAGGTAATATGTTAGTTATTATATTTCTGTATAAATATTGTAAAAATAGGTAAAATTATGTTAGTTGCAGCTGGAGTTAGATTCAAATAATTTAATAACTGGTTAGCTGTCCTAATAACTGATTCAACATTCACTCCCCCCTTCTAAAAGTAGTTATTTAAAAATTTATATGTAGGTTCTACAGTTCTCCCCCCCTCCTTATATGCATGCTTTCTTCATGCAGAAAAATATGTGGATTATAATAATTATAGAAGTAAAACTAAACCGCACAATACAATAGATTTGTTCTAATTATTTTATTGCAAGTCTTTCTTTTTCATTCTACTTTAGTCTACAGTCTGCTGTAAAAAATGTTGGTCTAATGCAAATCCAGGTTTTTGCTATAAATTGCCTAGATAACTGCAATTCAGTGTTCAATAATTGATCCATAAAATTTTTTTTTAAGAAGTGTTTTTGAGGAACTGGCTGAGTCTTGTGTGTTGTTGTGACTAATCTCACTTGTCTGACCTAACCAGAATAAGACAAATTTTATTGTGGCAAGGAGTACAAGATTGCGTCTGTTGTTGGCAAGAGCTTTTGACACCATATATCTGGTCAGTCCATAAGATTGTGCGCATTAAGAGTATGCGGGGAATTCACTATGATGCATTTACTAAAACAATACAATTTTGATCCTGTTGAAACTTGTCATCGTTTGACTAACATATTCAGTTCATCACAACTTTTGTAAATATTGAACACATTTTAGTACCCATAGAAGATGAATATAGATAATCAGTATAAATGTGCTGTGCTACATTTTTTATTTTCATCTGGTGAATCTGCCATGTTTGCAGTGATAAAAATTAATAGTGTACATAGTGAACACACTATTAGTGTAAAGTCTGCCCAGAAATGGTTTAAAAAATTTAAAGTTGGAAAAAGCAGTATTGATGATGAACCCCATTCAGGACGTTTTGAACTGTTAGAACCAAATCAAACGATTAATTCAGAAGTTTAAATTGAACAACTTTGCTGTCTAAACTCGGAATTGATCAGAAAATGCCCACAATTGGTGAATACCAAGAAAGGTTTCATCATAACAACACTAGACCGCATACGGCTCGAACAACGCTGCAAAAAATTAATGAATTTAATTGGGAGCTTTTGCCACATCGTGCTTACTCTCCAGATGTTGCCCCAAGTGATTTTCACTTATTTCGTGCCTTACAAAATTTTTTACTGGAGAAAAAAAAAAAAAAAAAATTAAATTCTAAACAGGATGTACACAATGAACTTTCAAGGTTTTTTTGCATCATAACCAGAGTCTTTCTACAGCAATGGCATAAAAAAGCTGCCTGTAAGATGGCAAGACATTGTAGATAATGGAGGAAAATATATAATTGACTAAAATGTTAAATTGTTTTTTTTTTATATTGTTTAAAAATTTACCAAAAAAATGCGCACGAATTTATGGACTGACCCAATAGATAGCAGTATGATATTCCCCAGTTTCACTCCTGGGGGCTAGTCTTAGGATCTCAACCCCTTTTCCGCTACTACCAAATCACACGAGAGGACTTTCAGCTCGCCACATAAACATGGGACAAAGACACTATACTGTCTGTGTACGAGAAGAACAGTCCCCGCCACAGTATCTGGCGGGTTGCGGTCGTTATAGCAACAGGGCTAGTATATTTCAAATAGGGGAGAACCAAGGATTGCTTTATTGTTATTTTGTTTTTGCCGACTGTTGGCTGAGGGGGAAAGAGTTTATCATTCTTCTTCGAGACACCCCTACGGAAAATGGGTCAAGGCTTGTTCCTATGACAACAGACAGCTGCAGATTAACTGGCGAGAGCTTTTCTTATGTTAGACTATGTTTATAGCATCTATTCAAACCCGGGCCCTTCGGTACAGTAGTCAGAGTAACTAACCACTATCCCATTGAGTGGCAGTTGAATCTTGCCAGGGCTAAATTTCTGACTCCAATAGAAGAGCTTTTATAAAATGTAGCTGGAAGTATGGAATGTAAAACAAAAGACATCAAATAAGAATATATAATGAAAATTAAGTAATGTAATCAAATGAATGATTAAGAAATTATAATGCCAAAACTAAAGGAAATGTAGGAACAGCAGTAATACAACTTGGCAAAGCGCAGAAGAGCTATCTGTCAGGGAAGGGATGCTTCCATAGAGACTTTTCAAATTAAATTGACTCGTATTCATATTACATATGAGAAAGCTACTAAGTAGGCAGCGTGATTACCCGTACTTGAAGTCAGGCTGCAGTCCCAATATTCAGTGGCCACTGGTAGGCATTATTCTTTAAACAAAACATTAAAAAAAAATTATGTAGTTTTGTGTACAGAAAAATTTGAAATTGGTATCAAAGATATTTTTAAAATTTTTCGCTATTATTTTATATTTATTAGAAATTATATTTTATTTTAGTTTTCTCTCGTGAACAGTATATTTGATCCAAAAGCACTATTCTAGCTTGCTTTTTATAGAATAATTTAGCAAATATCGCCGAATATTGGGCGCATAAGACATTACCATTATTTAGATTTCAGCATTAATCACATGTATATATATGCATTTTACCACATGTATATATATACAGTAAACCACTTCTAAATTGTGTAACATATAGTAGTAATATTGTATAAATTATAGTTGGTAACTCTTTAATCAAAGCACGCAACAGCAGTCTGCTTAATTTTTGTCCTAGCTTTGATTGTGCAGTCTCTGCCTGCGATTCTCATTCTCTTATTCCGATTAATTTTAAATTTTTATAATGTACATTTCATTATTTTATATGCTACGCTAATTAAAAACGCATACTAATACAATTAACTTTTGAAATATATGTACAGGTAATCCCCAAAGATTAATATTTTTTAAGAAACTTTTGATGTTAAGATGTTTCCTTTTGTGTAAATTTAGGATATGACCCTGTGTCGTAGGATATGAAGAGACATTTCGATTTTATTCCATAATTGGACCTCTTAGTTCATGACCCACCCACGAATCCCGGCAAACGGACTGGCTGCATGGGCACTTTCGTGGTTTTCCCCATGTGTAACATGTATGCGAGCCAGTTTCCTTAGAAAGTCCTCCATGAATGCATCTCTTCCTTTAGGAAGATAGCCCTCTGTTGCTTTGCCATAACTAATTAAACTAATCTCATAGTTCATGTTTGGCAAATGGTAGCCAAATCATTCATCTAACGTTTCTGGAATGCCTCCGAGACCAGTCTGGAATATTTCAGGAGATTTTTGCGTTGCTCGGCGATACCATTTCGAAACTTCAAACTAACTTTAATTCACTTTATAATGCAAGATTCGAGTTATCAAACTCTGTAATGTGAGATTAGATTCGTTAGATATTCTAAATTTTATGCTTGGCTAATCTCATTTTGTCATTTCCTTGATTTCTTACATTGAGGTAATCCTATATATGGAAGAGAAATTTTTAATTTATCAAAGTAATTTCAGATGAAAGTAAAATTATTAATTAATGTGTACATATTATCATATGGATAAATTTAGTAAGTTATTGAATGTAAAACAAAATTAAATGACTGAACATTATGTGAATGTTCGCAAAAAGTTCTACAAACGTGTACAGTAGATTAAGACTATTCAGAATAAATAAAATTTAAAAAGAAAAATTATGCTGAAAATCATTTGGGGTATATGAATGAAATTTGTCAATTTAAGTTTTATTAATGCAATAAATTTCCTTAATTGCTGAGAAACACTTTATGAATTAAAAAACTTCATCTCATAAATTTTAAGTTTTCCTTTCTTTTTGCGCCCACCAGCGGCCGAGCGGTAAAGTCGCTGAACACTGGTAGTTCGGTCCGAGGTTCAAATCCCGCAGATGAGCTGGCTGCATGAGCGTTTTCGTGGTTTTCCTCATGTGTAACGTGTATACGAGCCAGTTTCCCATAGAAAGCCCTCCACGAAGGCATCCCTCACCTTAGGCAGATAGCCCTGGTGTGCTTTGCCATAATTAAATAAACCACCTTTCTTTTTGCATTACGAAATATTTAAAGGAATGATCAAACAAACAAATCTATACTTTAAATACTGTAAGTGAAGTTTTTTAAACATATAATTCGGTGTATACAGAATTTTTATTTGTGTATAACGTAGCCCTGGGTGTAAATAAATTTTGATTTCAAAAATCATCATTCACTGGTTGACGCAGTTAGTCAAATGCATGCCTTAAGTGTTGTCTTCTTAAGAATAAATATTTGAAATCGATTTTGTATAAATTTCAGGACTATTTATAGTGACCTCAATTTGCTAGTAATAAAAGGACGTTTTCAATGAAATTAAAATCATCATTCACTGGTTGACACAGTTAGTCAAATGCATGCCTTAAGTGTTGTCTTCTTAAGAATAAATATTTGAAATCGATTTTGTATAAATTTCAGGACTATTTATAGTGACCTCAATTTGCTAGTAATAAAAGGACGTTTGCAATGAAATTTGGAACAGTTAAAATGACCTTCCGACGAGGCAGAGTCGAACCAGTGACCTATGGATAGTTGCTTTCGACTAACTACAGTCCACCGCTCTGCCAACTGAGCTATCCACGAATATTTAGTTTTGCATTTTTTAACTTAATGTAAAGCTAGATCAAATTGTTATTAGCTATCAAATCTTTTCAAATGTTGATTGAAATTCTATGAAGCAAAACGCATGCATGCACTTCCATGTGCCTTGAGATAATATAAGAGAAACCGAAAATATTCCATTCATTTTTCACGATGATATTGCTTTTACAAAGGGCTTCATTTAACTAAAATTAGAAGTGCTGGAGCCCTTTAAAAGGTGCCCCCAAAAGTATAAAAATAGATTAATAAAATAATTAAAATTTAACAAAATACAAAGATGTAAATGAAAATTTAATAAATTATTAAACCAATAATAAACAGTTAAATAATAAAACAAAATGTTGGACCTCGTCTTTTTGGGAGCTCCGGCTAGAGTTACAATTTCACTCAAAAGCTTACAGCACAGTTGTTCTCCAGCTGAATTTAAGCCCTGGGATGATAGAAACAAAGGCTATTCTTTTCCTTGCACACCAATAAAAGCTAATGATAATAAAACGGTTAAAGCGCCTACTAATAAGTATAAAAAGAAAACTAGAAATAGTATGAGAGTATGGAAGGACATTTCAATGGACATGTGTAAGTATTAAAGCAAAGAGAGAACAGTCCATCACAATTCCCTGAAGATATATAGTTCTTTCTGTCAAGTGAAAGTGGCAGGAAAGATAAGTTCCCCCCGAACGGCTTGACCTGTAAGCTGAGAACAATCATAAATTTCCGTACAGATGACAATATTCGTGCCTCGTATTTGTTTACATCGTTCAAAAAAAAAGTCTGCAAATGCACCTTTCTGTGGCAAGTCAATAGCAGTGGACGGCCATGACCAAGGTGATCACTTTTAGTACTTTTGGAAACGAAAAATATACCCAGTTTGATAAATTCATAGCACTTTCTGGAAAATAACCGTCTGTCATACGAATGCGAATGTTTCTTTCTTCAGAAGCCTCAATTTGACAGGCATGTATTCAGAAGATATAATCGAATTTTTAACACTTGCTTTTTATTAAAATAAAATTTCCGAGATCAAATGAATTTTCTGCTGAGATAATGGTTTATTTATACAAACGATATGCCCAGCCCTCTGATTTAAAGCACCGGTGCGCTCCGGCTAAAATTACGATTTATCTCAAAAATTGAGAAGTCCCGGAACCCGTTCCCAACGGGCTCCGGCGCAATTTAAATCCAGAGCCCGATTTTGACACCTGAGGCACAATGATCTCGCAAAGCCTGATTCATTTAAACATGAAAATATGACCATCCATTAAAAAAATATTTCGGTGAACACCTTCCCCCCCCCTTAGGTAGAATATAATAATCCTTGTCTTAAAGAATTAAATAATTTGCCTTCCATATTTTAAGCGATCCAAAAATAATTGTTCGTAAGTTTTCCTTCGTGAAGATGGTGAAAGTCTTCAAAGAATGCTGTGCTTAGGGTCTCGACTTGTTTTAGTTCAGCCCTAATTACACAACGATAATTAGATTTTTATTTTGTTTTTATCATTATCATTATTGCAAAGCTCAGTTTTTTTTTTTTTTTTTTAATTATTATAATAACGATCGGCGCTGGGCTTTTTGCCTCTTCCTGTGCAATCTCTTCAGTTCTTAATTTATGCCATCCAGTGCCTACTTAAATTGCTAATGCTGGCCCTGATTACACTTACCTTCTTTAACTCTGTATCATAAAAACTGTGTGAATAAATATCCTCTTTATGCTTTATAAATGCAAAAAACATATCTTGATGCTTATGACTTGTCCTGATATACCTTTTTAAAGGCGTTATTAGTTATATTCAAGAAGTGTAAGAAACTCAAAAGAATTGAAGTTCTTTTGAGTTCGAGAAAAGTTCTATTTTTGACAAAGAAAAATGTTATTTCTTTTCTGTTGACCAATATCAGCAACAATTTTTCGGCCACAAAAGGTAAATTTACTACCTTTTTACAATTTAATTATAATAAATATAATAGTTTTTTTTTTTTTTTTTTTTTTTTTCAGTTCTTATTTTTTTTTTTTTATTTAAATTTGATTTCTTAATTTAGCAGGTAAACTTAATAACATTTAATGGATAAATAAATTAAGATTACTTTAATGGTAAAGATGCGAAACTCCATATTTGTAAACAAAAAGAGAAACGAATCTAAAAACGTCATGTATCCAACTGTGTGTTTTACGATAAAAAATAAGAAGTTTTTAAGAGCAAATATTAGTTTTAAACTTGAAAAAGTTACCTGCAAACGCAAAGAAAAAGAAAATCCCTTTGCATCGGATTAAAAAATTAGAAAGATATTTCAACCTTAATATTATGAAAGCAAATTACATCAAAATTATGAAAAAGTGAAATTCAAAAGGCTGATCTCAGTCTTTTATAAAGAACACATTTAAAAATTGGAAATCAAAGATTAACGTATAAAAGATTTCCAAAACGCAATTCCGTCGAGCCGGAGTCGAACCAGCGACCTATGGATACCTGCTTTTAACACCTACAGTCCACCGCTCTGCCAACTGAGCTATCGACGGACAGTCAGCTTACCCATCAAATGGCTAATAAAGCATTTCTCGCCTTCTTTTCAATTTCTGGGAATCAAATGTATTTTTCATGTCATTTTAAATCTATAAATTCAGTTAAAAGTTAATATACCTAGTAGTAACGACTTGAATGAATATATGCCTATAGTTTAAAAGCATGCCTATAGTAATTCTCTAAGAATCTTATCGTATTCTTCAGAGAGCATACAATGCTTTCCAAGTATTAATCTTCATTTTCAAACAGAATTTATAGATATTAACTTCGGCATTTTGTTGCTATTAGCATTATAAAATAACTAAAATTTTAAAATACGTTTTTTATTTTATAGTCAATCGGAAACAACTCACTTTAAAAAAGTGAGTTTTAGATAATCCATTACATTTTATTATTAATATTTAAAATACTACTGATACATTCGAATGGATAACAATTATAATAAAGTTCTTCGTCAGTATTATCTGATTTATTGAGTTGAAATAGCGTTAATAAATAATTTTAAAAGTGTGAAACAATTTGTATGGCATTAAACAAAAATTAAGGCTACTAAACCTATTTGCAATTTTAATTAGTTTATTATTACTGAAACATTCTTGAGAAATACACTTTTTATACATATTTAAGAAACAATTACTATATATATTTCTCAGATTTGTTTTTTTAATTTAATTTAATTAGCAAGTTTATTTATAAAAGCAGGTGTTTCTTCATAGGTACATTTTCATTTCATAACCTGTCACTAACCATTTTTGCATCTTTTTTGACATAAACTACAGATTTAAGAGTAATATATTTAAACCATAGTTTAAGTAATGTTGTAGTTCAAATTATAGACACTAACAGGTTTAAATAGCATGTTATTTAACAAGTTTTAATTTCTATTTAACCGCATCATTAACAACTGCTTAAAAAAATTAAAAATGCAATACTTCGAAATTTAGTTTTTATAAATATCTGAAAGATCATTATCAAATCTTTCTGTTAAGACTGACGTTTCTGAGAATAATGATATGTAATAATTTAATACGAAAAGAATAGTCATCAAATGTCATAGGTAAGTAATACTGATATTTTCACCGTTAGATGGCACCACTAACTTACTGTACCTCTTGTTTTCGGACACGTGTTTTTCACCTTTATTTGCAAGTACCAGCTGTTTAAAAAATACTAGCAATATAACTATTCTTTCACCTAGACTACTGACCATCTTTTTTAAAACCTTGTTCTGAAAAAAGGGTTTTCAATACGTTTGTGGTTTAAAAAAATATGTTAAAAAAGTTCTGAGGTAAGTACTCAGAGTTCTTCGTATAAGTACTCAGATTCTTCGAGCAAATAGTTTATATTTAATAAAAACATCAAAATAACAAGGCATTCAATACATAATTTGATATCCTATAGCTTAAGTTATGCTTTTCACTTTCTTATATTATTTTATGGATTCAATAAATTTCTTTATGTAAGAATGTTCCATTTTGTTTTATTCGTCCATAAAAGAATTGTTTTTAGCTAATCTTTCGAAAAAATATAATATTTCGTAATTCTTTCTTCAATTCACTCCATGAATGTTCCATAGGATTTAAGTCTGGAGAATTTTAATAACTTCAAGACAGCCGTATAATGACTACAAGCGAACATTTAGGATTGTATGTTTAGGATCGTTAACAGTGCAGGATTTACGTATAAGCTACAAAAGCTATAGCTGAGAGCCCACACTTTCTTGGTTTCCCCCCAAAACCCGAAACTAGTAAGTAACCGAAAGTCAAACTATTAATTCTTCATTTAATAGTTGATATAATCGCTTTTAACTTATTTCATGTCTAAATTTTCTACACAGAAATCCTCTGTCTAATTTTTATTATCTTTTCTCAGACGGAAATTTTCAAAGACGAATGAATTAAAGTCTTGATTGCGCAAAACACATCTTTGAAGCTAATTATATTCTAAGAAGTGCAAAAAATATAAACAAGATTTTGTCTACCCCCCAAATCAATCATTTAAACTATTCCAACCGTTCAGAAAAACGATAATAACATTGCAAACATAAAAACCTGTCCTTTTTACTTCCTTGTACGAAGTCAAAAGGAAGTATTGAAATCGCGAAAAGTTTCAGGCAGCATATTTCACCGAAAATATTCATTTACAAACTAGTAAGTAACCGAAAGTCATATTTGGCACTGACATATAATATCTGGACTTGTAAAAGGCCCCATATCTTAAAAAGCTTAGGGCCTTAAGATAAAATAACACGTCGAACAAGTATTAATTTTGAAGTCAAACAACAAAAATCAGCGTTATATATGCAAATTTTACAGGACTAGATTCGATGGATTTACCGAACCATCATCTTCAGCTGACAAAGCGCAAATGAACGAGATAAGAGATATAATGATATAGTGATTCCGAGTTCCATTCTCAAGGACTCGATTCCGGATATGAATTATTGGGGTATTTACAGGATTCCTTGCTAAGATGGTTTAATTTACGTAGAGCCTTAAAATTTCGTGGTAAGGAACATGAGGCATATGTTAGAAAAAAGGAAACCCAGAAATACTCTGTTGCCCGGCATTGTTGGTCCGGAAATCACACTTTCAATTTTTCTGCAGCCACAAAAAACATCTTTCGTTGGTGAATTAGATTTTCTACAGGCGTTTCACATTCAAAAATAGCTTTTTGTTCTAGTTAACGATCCTAATTCCAGTCCATCTTTGCCTTCAGCCTTTAAGGAAAATATGTTTCACTACTCGTTTCATCAATAGATGGCGCCAGTAGCTTAACTACTATCCAGCCATCGTATCGTACCTTATCTAATCACTATATCTTATCTAGCTCATTTGCGCTTTGGCAGCTGAGGATGATGGTTCGGTAAAACCGTCGAAACTAGTCCTGTGAAAATTTGCAAATATAACGCCGATTTTTGTTGTTTGACTTCTAAATCAATAGCTTAGGTCCTTATTAAGTCTAAATCCAGCTCTGGTCGTTATTCTGTATTAATATATTATATATATACTTATATCTGTAATACCGATTGCAATAGAAAAAAGGGGTGCACGATTAGATATTATAGCAGTTCCACATGCAAAATTTCAATGCTCTATATATTCATCACTTTTTCAGTATCCACATATGTTTATAGGTTCAAATGCCATATTTCAAAATCAAAGTTATTTATGAAATAATAATAAAATCTGATAAATCATTTGTGTATGCAAATTTTTAAATCTTGTACTAATATTTCTTTGAAATACTTTTTGTGTCCTGAAAACGCCAACTATTTCCATAAAAAAAAATAAACAGGCATACAAAATTGTTAATAACCAGTATTATATGATTAATTCTTCATTTAATAGTTGATATAATCGCTTTTAACTTATTTCATGTCTAAATTTTCTACACAGAAATCCTCTGTCTAATTTTTATTATCTTTTCTCAGACGGAAATTTTCAAAGACGAATGAATTAAAGTCTTGATTGCGCAAAACACATCTTTGAAGCTAATTATATTCTAAGAAGTGCAAAAAATATAAACAAGATTTTGTCTACCCCCCAAATCAATCATTTAAACTATTCCAACCGTTCAGAAAAACGATAATAACATTGCAAACATAAAAACCTGTCCTTTTTACTTCCTTGTACGAAGTCAAAAGGAAGTATTGAAATCGCGAAAAGTTTCAGGCAGCATATTTCACCGAAAATATTCATTTTGACCGCTATCGAATGCAATTTAACAATGTTTTTGCGTGATATCTGTACGTAAGAACAGAATAAAATACTCTTTTCCTCCAAAGAATTATAAAACTGCTTTAAAATGAATTCTGAAGAGACTTTTTCGTGGCGTCTGTACGAATTTCGCATTAACGTACGTTCGTACGTATCTCGCATTAACTCCAAAACGAGTAGCCTCAGAACGTTAAAATTTTGTTTATAGAATTTCTATAGCCTGTAGATGTGCACCTCGTATTTTGGTTACTGACTGACTGATAACTTATAGCCAGAATACCACTGAGATCAGTAGTTTATCTGGCTCAATCAAATTTATGCCGGATGGGCACAATAACATAGAACTATCTTCACATAATGTCCGCAGTAAGGAGGAGAAAGACGGATAAAGAATAGGAAGACCAGCAACGCAAGAGCTCACAAGCAAGTAACCGGCCCGGTAAAGGCGTGACTAAGTGGGAGTCATAAAATGAGTGTAGAATGTGAATAAAACTAGAGAATTTAAGAAATACACAGTACAATAAATGAGTAAAATACAAAATTAAGAATGCTAATAAACACATTGGGTACATCATTTACAGGTGGGCACTAGGCGGGAAAGTTCGGGTCCCTGATAAGGTGGGCCGCAAGTGGGCGCAGTTTGGCGTCCTCATTCAATATTTCGTAGGTAAAGATATCAAAATTTCTCATATGGTCACAGTTCAGAGTTCGTGAAGAATTTCCTGTTGATCTTATTCAGGTGCTCTTCTAGAGTGTCCAGTTTTAAGTCACAGTGTAGTGTAGCATTGCTCACAAAAAAGTGAGCATGGGTGATAAGCCTTAAGACTTTGTTTTGCATGATTTGAAGTCTTTTTATATCCTCCTTGGTAGCCGTGCACCAGGCCGGCGACGCATAAGTCATCAATGGCCTAATTGCCGTGATATAAACTAGCCTCTTTTTCCTGAGGTCTAAGCTAGAATAATTACCCAATATAGGGATGAGACTATTTACAACAGTGAAAATTTTTCTTCTGACCTCTGTTATATGATCTCCCCATTTTAATCTTTCATTTAGCATTACTCCTAAATATTTCGCCTTACTAACTCTAGGAATCTCTCCAGAGAATAAGAAGAGCTTACTGTTAATAGTCAACTGTGTATTTTTCCTCCTTATCAATAATAATTGCGACTTGCTGGCATTAATAGCAATTCTCCAAGTCTTACACCACTTTTCTACCACTGGTAGAAGCTCCTGTAATTTCTTGATTGCATGGTGTGTGTTTGCGGACTTTACGGCTAATGCCGTATCGTCCGCATAGCACCCAAGAAAGTAATTTCTGCCAATGTGAGCCCTAGGGAAGTCATGAACATAAAATAAATACAGGACGGACCCTAAAATGGACCCCTGTGGGACGCCTGCATTCATGGTGCGTAAACTGGAGATGTCCTTTCCAATAGCCACAGAGAATTTCCTATTAGTGATGAAAGACATAATTAGCTGAATCAGCTCTCTATCCATAGGGAGATTTATAAGTTTATAAATAAGCCCCTCATGCCAGACGCGGTCGAATGCCTTCGCCACGTCTAGCATGAGTAAGGCGACATTTTGTTTCTTGTGAAGCGCATCCCCACAAAACTCGACGAGCCGAACCAGCTGCTTCGTTGTTGCTTTCTCCGGAAACCAAATTGTTCCGGAGGCAGTAATTCAATATAGTTTTTCAATCTGCTGTAGATTAATCTCTCAAAGACCTTTCCTAGTCCCGGAAGCAAGCTAATGGGCCTGTACCCATCTGGCTTAGTGTTATCCTTGCCGGGCTTAGGCAATAAAATAACTTTTGCGATTTTCCATTTTGTGGGAAAATAGCATTGACTAAGACACGCATTGATAATACTCGTGAATTTTGTCACAACATTGCAGGGCAGATTTCTAAGTGCGTGATTATTAATACCGTCTATGCCAGGGGCCTTTTTGACTTTAAGCTTCTTTGTGATTTCTTTGATCTCACTGGGGGTAGCAGTGGCCATGTACCTCTTAGCAGTGTGGGCATTAAGCCAATCCCTAACAAAGTAGCATGCCTCATTGACAAAAACCTGTCCATGGGCGTCATGTTAGGTCTGAACTGTTCTTCTAAATGGTCCGCAAGGACCGTCGATTTGTCTTTATTGTTGAGAGCAACAGAGTTTTCAGTATAAATCGGCTTATTGCATGTACGCTGCCTTTTCAAGTTACGCATGAACGTCCAGAGACTGCCATCATTCGGACTAAGATTCTGAATTTTTTCTTCCCATACATCTCTCTTATGCTCATCTATTTTCTTTTTAATTAATTTATTTAATTTGTTCATATCTCTTTTAACGTGAGGGCTCCATGTAAGGTGCCACGCTTTCCTCATCCTATTCCGGTCCTTAATCATCTCTCTAATTTCCTGTGGCAGAATGCCAGCGTTATTATTTATTCTCACGTGTCTAGAGGCATTTTCAATAACGTTATTGATTGAATCAGTGAGGGTATCAACTGCATCATCTATATCTTTCCGCGAGTTCAGAGTATCAAAAATGGGCGGATTCTGACTGAGAAACTTCTGGAACTTATTCCAGTCAGTCGTGCGGATCATTTCATTTTCTGCCTCTTTAGTAGTGCCTAGGTAAGCAATGACCGGTATATGGTCAGAGCTCAATTCGTGCTTTACTTCAGTATAAATAGGGATTGAAGTATTTGTCAGAAGAATATCAAGAAGGTCTGCATTTCTTGGGTTCTGTGGTCTATACGTATACTCCTCAGTAACATGCAAGGCAACTGGGTGATTATTTATAAATTCATAGAGGACCTTACCATTTTGGTTAGTTTTACGGCACCCCCACTCGGAGTGCTTTGCGTTGAGATCACCCGTTAGGATATACTTATTAGTGTCAGAGAGAAGTTTGGAAAGAACACTTTCCGTCAGTAGTTTCCTGGGCGGATTATAAAATGAAATGAAATTCAAATTACCATATTGCGGTAAGCACACTGAGACTGCGACCATCTCATGTCCGTCGTTTCTATCTTGGCTAATCAAACAGGACTGTAGCGAGTTTCGCACATAAATTGCGGCCCCCCCACCACGGTGACTCAAACGATCGCACCTATATGTGCGGTAATTAGGCAAATTTATACGCACGCATGGCGTGGCAAAAGTCTCTGTTACAAGGGCAATATCAATATTGTGATTGTTAAGGAAGTTTAAAAATTCCGTCAACTTGTTCTGAATGGCATGAGCATTCCAGAATGCTAATTTTATGGGATCTCCTTGTGTGGTGTACCTATCCATTAAGATCTTGTTTTATGGTAGTTTTGTCCTTATGAGTAGGTGCATTTTGTCCTATTTGCTGTGTTAAAAGAAAGCCGGAGCTCTTAATGACCGATACAAGCTCGGCCAGGTGTGCAAAAACAGTTTTTGCTTCCTTGATCATGTCTGCATACAAACCAGTAGACAGGGCTTGTGCAAATGATTTATTTTCTATAACCCTACTAGTATAGACTTTTGGCTTATCTTGTTTCTTTTTAGGGAACATCTCACAACCCCTAAAGTTCGAGGTGTGAGATTGTTTACAGTTCGCACAACATGGTGGCAAGTCAGAGTTTTTATTAGGGCATTCAAAGGACAAATGTCCCTCTCCGCATCTCACGCACTTGGGTGCATAGTTACAGCCAGTTTGCGTATGATGAAATCCTTGGCACCTATAGCATTGTAGCGTGCCCGATCTACCTTTATAATTTTCGACTTTAATTCCTAGGTCACATAAGTGAGTTTCGTTGTGTATATCTTTGGATTTGTGTTTCTTAGGCAGAGTAACTAAAAATAGCGGAAGTTTAATAACCTCCCCTTTTCTTCTGCGCGTAAGTTGTTTAACTGATTCAACTTTGTATCCTAAATCCTCTAGTATTTCTACCGTATCTGTATCTCTTAAAAGACCTCTTATCACAACTTTTATGTCTTTATCCTCAGGAAGCGTGAAAGAGTGATGTTCCACTTTCGTGTCTTTTAAATAAGTAACAGTCTGCCTGTAATGTTCAGGGTTTCTGATGAAAATTTTAATCCCTTTGTTATTCTTATTAGAGTTAAACTCAATGTTTCTTTGTTTAAGTGCCCTAGCTATGTTTTTCCAAGTAGGGTAATCTACTTTAATAGTTATGGATGGTATCCGTGACTTTTTCACAAATTCCGTTTCTATGTTTTCATCTGAGCTTGTATTTTGTTTAGACGTACTAGCGTCCGTGTCCATACTATTGTTATCCTCACCATTAGTGGCATTTTCACTAAGTCTCTCCTCCATGGTGTTCATTTGAGTTGCGCCAGCCTGGGGAATATGAGCGTCAGTTCGCCCAGTCGGGCACGTGACCTCATCTGGATAACTGAGTGGTCGCGCTGCGTTTTCGGTTCCAGACCTACTCGCTGCAGCCTGTTTCTCAGTTCCTTCACGAGATGGCGCCACATTATTGTGGCTGCTGACCGCAAACTCAGAACTCAGTGTTTGTGTAATTTTACTACCTATGTCCTGACTAGGCGAGATTTTTAAACTTTTGGGAGCCTTCGGTTTGGGATTTCGTTTCAAGCTAACATCACCTTCATGTCTGGTACTGTGCGTGTACTGTTCGACAGTAAGTGCGGAGTCATCATCAGCTATGTTCGCAAGAACATCAAATTTGTTTTGCACCTCAGGAGGGTCCGATTCAGTATCGCTCAGAGTACGTTTCGTACTTTTGGTAACAGCAGTCCAATGCATATCGTGTTGTGAGACATCAGCATGATGGGAATCAATTTCATTAGACGCTAACCGGTTAGAACCGACTTGCGCTAAGCCTAGTTCAGAGCCACGTGCAGAGTTCAGACTTGCACGTACTTTATCCGATAGGTTAGGGAGAAGCTTTAATAGAAAATCCAGATCAATTCTTTCATCCTCAGTCAAAGGTAAATCCTTCTCTTTGGAAGTTAATTCCGCATATCGAGCGAAAATTAGTTTGACCAGTGAAATGTTGATCAAGTCCTTAAACCAGTTCAGTCATCAGGGAAAAATAGATGCAAAGAATCAGTAAAATCGCACTAAGGCCTTTTTACTACTCTTTGGTCACTTAAGACCGGTGAGCAACCTTTTATGTGCTAACAACTGATCGCAGAAGAAAAATCAAATCGACTTGGTAAAACCGAGAGCCGTGCTAAGACAACCTTCACGTGCGACTGATGTACGCGAACTGGTTTTTGGTTACAATCGGCTGCCCCAAACGTATATAAATATTATTTATATATACAGTGGTGGCCAAAATTGTGGAAACTTTTGGAAATTTTTATGTTTTTGAAATTTGTATGCTTATAGAAAACGTTACGTTTCACAAAATGCAAACTTGTATGTATCATTTTAAAGAGAATTCATTACTGAATTCAATACAAAACACAAAATTCAATTATTTGCAATACAAAAAAAGTTAAACCATAATAGTTATCGATATACATTAGATAGTGATGGTTGCAGTGAGTTATCAGTACTTAGTAGGGTACCCTTTATTTTTGATTACAGCTTCACATCGACGTTTCATTGAGCTGACAGGAGTTTTAAGCTCTTCTTTCGTTATTACATGATGCCAGGAAACAATTATAGCCTCCATTAGTTCCCTTTTATTTGATGGGCGCCTCATTCGGACAAGAGTTTTCAAACGGTGCCACAAATTTTCGATAGGATTGGGGTCAGGACTGTTTCCTGGCCATGACAACAATTTAATGCTCTTTGTACGAAACCACTCTTTCGATATTTTGGCCGTGTGGCAAGGGGCAGAATCCTGCTGAAAAATAAACGAAGCATTGTTGGAAAAGAGATCTCTGATGGAAGGTAGAAATTTTGGTTCTAGAATAGTGTCAATCCGAATTTTTGATTATCCGATTGGGGTCCCATCTCAACTAATTCGGTTAATTAGAATTCTACTGTAGTTGCTTTTGATTTGTAAAGTTTTTTTAGCAGTTCTGCTCTTTCTTTTGTTCAAAATTTAAGTAATATTTGTTTAGCACGTTGCTCTTTATTTTAATTTAGCACATTGCTTTAATTTTCCAATTGGTAATTTATCTTTTTAGTAATATTACTTTTAATATATTTATAAATGTATAAATTGCTTATTCTCTATTTACTCAATGATTATTCAAATTTCTTGTTCTAAAATTTAATTATTTTAACAGATAGTTGTTTATTTATACTTGTTTCTTATCGAAAATTCTCTTTATTATCCTTTTAAAATACTTATGATTTTTATTTAGAAGCAGTCGTTTGGAGTAGTGTTTTTGAGTTTTATTTTAGTCACATCAGAGCAAGTTGTACCTTGATGATTAATTAAATTTAAAAAATTCCAAAATATTAATTTTGCTTCACTAAATTATCTTAATTTGAATTTTCTTTTAATTTATTTTAAATATTTCTATTGTTTACAATCATCTAGGTATACTTCAGAAACGTGGCTCTGTTGAAAATTCTTCGGCTGCTGCTTGAGGAAGATCAAAGAATTTTCTACATTTTTTTATGTTTTATATCAGTTTCATTAATTTTATTGATTTTTTTTGTTTCATTTTTGAAATTTTCAGATTTTCGTTTTAATTTTTATATGTGTGTTTTCTGTTAGAGGGTTGCCCCCCGTTTAATTTTCACCGATTTAATTTTGATTTTATTATTATTTCTTGATTATGCATTTGTATATATTATTTGAAAGCTTTCCAAAGTTTTTTTCACCACTGTTTATAGGACTGCTATAACATGTAGATGTGCACCTTGTATTTTGGTTGCAATCGGCCGCACCAAACGTATATAAATATATTTATAAATATATATTTGGTGGTTGTGTGCTTAATGCATGATATAATTAAAGAAAATAAGAGTAGACAATTTCCTATAACAAAAGAATATATTAAGTACTAAATTACAATTTAAATTAAATTGCAGAGATCAACGCAGAGCTCGGAACACGGTTCATGCTACCGTCGCGTACAGTTGTCTGACGAGAAGTCTGAGTGAGTAATGACGTCGCTTTGCTGCTCCGATTAAGAACTGGATTTTACACGTGGCGCCATCTCATGAATAGAAGTTGAAGTATCTGTCGGAACGCCACAGTATTCCCCCCCCCCAAGTACCATCGGTACGTTATAAGAACTTTGGGTTAAATTTAACCTTTCTTCCAGATCTGTTAGTTTTAGGTTGCTCTTTAACGGGATGTAAGGTTTCTTCCGGGAGTGATGTTGATGAGGAAGTTGTTGGATCTTGCATTAGAAATGCTGGTTTGAGACGATCGATTCCAATCACTGATTGTTTGCCATTGCAGATGATGGTGAAATGTTTCGGTGTTCATTTGACAACTTTGAATGGACCATCATATGAAGGTGTTAAAGTTGGCTTAATTGCATCGTTGCGCACGAATACGTGCGAAGATGTCTCAAGCGCAGGATGTACAAAATAGCTTGGCTGGTTATGCGAAGATGTTGGGGTTGGCGAGATATTGCTCATGGTCTCACGTAACGTTGAGGGAATGTTGGAGGGTCGATAACTGGAGTAGATTCTGGGTGAAAGAATTCACCTGGCAGACGGAGGGTTGCACCATATAACATTTCAGCACAAGTGCTACCAATGTCTTCTTTGAATGCTGTGCGAAGACCAAGCAAGACTAGGGGTAAGGCTTCTGTCCAGTGTGTGCCACTGTGGCACTTCAGACCTTTTTTGAGAGATCGGTGAAAGCGTTCCACCATCCCATTTCCAGATGGATGGTATGGTGTTGTGCGAATATGGCGAATGCCAAGAAGAGAGGTGAGGGATGCGAACAAGTGACATTGAAATTGTCGGCCTTGGTCAGTAGTGATGGTGGTAGGCATGCCAAATCTTGAAAGCCACTGGGAGATGAATGCTCGAGCTACAGTTACAGCGGATATATTTTCAATAGGAATGGCTTCAGGCCATCTTGTGTATCGATCAATACAAGTGAGGAGGTAAGTGTAACCATTTGAAGGAGGCAATGGGCCAACCAAGTCTAAGTGCACATGATCAAAGCGTCTTGCTGGAAGGTTAAATTGTTGAATGGGGCTGTGAGTGTGACGGGATACTTTACACCGTTGACATCTAATACATGAACGAGTCCATTCTGTGATGTCTTGATTCATTGCTGGCCAGACAAATCTGTCTGCGATCAGATTTTTGGTGGCACGGATTCCAGGATGTGCCAAATTGTGCAAGGCATTAAACACTTCAGGTCTAAAATTGACAGGAATATAGGGACGTATTCTATTGTTCTCTATGTCACAGTAAATTTTAAGCGTTGGATCAATGTGCAGCGGTTGGAACTGAAGGGAGGTTTGTGGATTTGAGATTAGGTTCTTGAGTTCCTCATCATGCAATTGAGCTTTTGCAATTTCAGAGAAATCTGGGCTAGTGAGGTTGATATTGTTTACCCGAGACAAGGCATCAGCGACACAATTATCAGTACCAGAGACATATCTGATATCTGTACTAAACTGGGCGATGAAATCCAGATGTCGAAGCTGACGAGGAGAACATGAGTCAGTTTTTTCTAAAAGCGAAGGTTAATGGTCGATGATCGGTGAAAATGATGAAGTCGTGTCCTTCCAAGTTGTGCCGGAAGTATTTAACAGCACAGTACACAGCAAGTAGCTCCCTGTCATATGTACTGTATTTCCTTTCTGCAGTAGTAAGTTTTCTGGAGAAGAATGCCATTGGGGAAAGTCCTTTAGTGGTATGGGCTTGAAGCACTGCTCCTATGGCCGTGTCAGATGCATCTGCCATTATAGAGAGCTGATCACTAGGTGAGTGATAAGAAAGTGTGGCTGCATTTGCCAGATCGTGTTTTCATTGCACGAATGGTGCAGATGCAGATTCAGTCCAAGGGACAGCTCGTTGATCTTTTTTTTTTTTTTTTTTTTGCTATTCTTCAGAAACTCATGTAGGCAGGCTTGTGTTTTTGCGGCATTTGGCAGAAAGCATCGGTAGAAATTTAACATTGCTAGAAAACGCTTCAGCTCAGAGATGGTTTTGGGCTGAGGTAGGTCGTTAATTGCTTTGACTCTTTCCGGTAAAGGTTTGACTCCATTCTGGGTGATAAGACATCCAAGAAAGGAAACTGAGGGTTGACCAAGTACACATTTGGATGGATTTAGTTTTAATCCATGATTTTTAAGGCGAGTGAAAATCTGACGCAGATGTTGAAAATGTTCTTCTGCATCTGTAGATGCAACCAGGATATCATCAAAATATGGGATGCAGAAATCGAGGCCAGACAGTACTTGGTGTATGAAACGCTGAAATGTTTGGCCAGCATTGCGAAGGCAAAATGGCATATATAAGTACTCAAAGAGACCAAATGGTTTAGTCACTGCGGTCTTGGGCACATCTTCAGCATGCACTGGGATCTGATGATATGCTCTGGCAAGATCGAGGGTAGAAAATATGTTTGTTCCATGAAAAAGATGGATACAGTCTTGGATATGTGGGACTGGATATCTGTCAGGGACTGTGACGGCATTAAGTCGACGATAATCTCCACAAGGCCGCCAGTCACCATTAGACTTTTTAACCATGTGAAGTGGACTGGCCCATGGACTTTTAGATGGGCGAATGGTTCCCTGTGCTAGCATGAATTCAAATTCTTTCAGAGCGGCTTTTAGCATCTTTGGAGAAAGACGACGAGGCTTGGAAAATACAGGTGGGCCATGTGTTTCAATGTGATGATACACTTCTGGCTGATGAGTATGCTGCCCTGATTTGGATGGGTTTAAAATGTCAGGGAATTCTGCTAATAACCGATGAAACCGTGTGCTGCCCGATACAACACTTATGTTGGTAGGTACGTTCGATATGTGAGAAGCTTGGCCCTGTGATGTCAGCTGAGTTGTAGCATCAATTAAGCAATTATTATTGACATCCACTAGAAGATGGAAATGTGTCAAGAAGTCGACACCAATAATTGCTTGAGTTACCTCCGCAATAATAAAAGGCCAGTTGAAAGTCCGGCGCAAGTTTAAATCAAGTGTCAATAGTTTGGTGCCGTAGGTTGCAATTTGGGTACCATTGGCTGCATACAGTACAAGTTTATTAAGTTGGTGAGCATTTGTTTTAGTTCTTGGGACCACTGATATGCCAGCTCCAGTATCTACTAGAAAACGTAACTGAGTTGAACGATCAGCCAGTACTATTCTGTCGATGTGGCGGACATTCTGTTGGCCAGCAGAAGACCGCCCATTTAGTTTCCCGCTTGTTCAAAAGTGCATGGAGGGGCACACTTGCGAGCTTGAGCGCCAAAATTCATATGATAAAAACATATGCCACTTGTGGGTTCTTTGTACTGCGTTCGAGTATTGTGCCTGCTTCGGGCACGAAATTTATTACGTGGGCCCTGATTTGATCGATTGTATCTTCGTGAAGCATGAAGACTTGTAGAGAGTTCAGATACTTTTTTGGTCAATTCAGCCACTTGTTGTTCGAGGGATGAACTGGAAGGTGCAGCATTAGCAGCACTGACAAAAGCTGGAGTAACAAGTTCATTAATTTTGTCAGCCATTGCTGCTAAACGGGTTAGATCTTCATTGGAAGCAGCAAGAATTATTTGTATGTTATTAGGGAGACGCGAAAGCCATAGTGACTTCAACAAGTCGTCACTAAAATGGCTTCCTGCCAGATCACGCATTCGTGACAGCAAGTATGAAGGTCGCTGATCTCCAAGTTCAAGTCCTTGTAGTAAAGTACGTATTTTTGAAAATTCACTTTCTGAATAGATTTCAATGAGCCGCTGTTTCAGTTTGGAGTATTTATCACAATCAGATGGTTTGAGAATTAAGTCATGCACTGAATTCAGAATATCAGACTCAATTGCTGCAACTACATGGTTGAATTTTGTAGAATCCTCACTAATGCGAGCGATAGAAAATTGTGCTTCGATCTGAGCGAACCACAATGAAGGATTATTTTTCTAGAAAGGCGGTGGCTCCACCGCAACGCGTGTGATTTGTGGCTCTGGTGGAATATCGTCGGGCATACTGATAGATAATTTTCACTTTAATTAATAAAAACTTAAGAGCACAAATATTGTAGCAAGAGGATACACTATTGATATTTTGCCATGATAACAATAAATATTTTAACCATGCAGAAAAAATTTACGTAACGATACACACACAAATAATACAGGGTCAGCAATTACACACACAAATAATATTTTACCGAAATGCATTTGAAAAGAAACCCCTATTTGAGAAAAAAGAATGATGCGTTCATTTTGTATTGCGCACACACAAAATCACCACTTCACACTGCTAAGGCACTTTCGAAGGAAAAGGAAATCACTCCTGTAGCACATGGGAAAAAAATCACTACTTTCGAACACTGAGGGAAGAATTTTGCCGTAGCACGTTGCAGAAAAATTACTGATGTAGCACATTTAGCGAAAATCACTATTGTATCACATTTGTCACAAAAGTTGAATGATCGAAGAATTATTGCACGACTGGCGAAGTCAGCGGAACGGAACAGATCCCATTGATGATTTGCTGAAGCTCCTTGCGATGATATGCACGACTTTGAAAAAAACACAAGCAATATATATCAATACTTCTAGAAATAATTGAAGGGGTACGTTGTAGCATACATTTAATGTCCATATTCGTTGTCATTTTTAGTCAGTTCTTCAGAATGCCTTGGATGCACGTGGCTTAGGGTCGTTGAAAATCCATTGTCAGTAGCGTGCTCAGTCAAAAGGTCACCAATTTTGGTGGTTGTGTGCTTAATGCATGATATAATTAAAGAAAATAAGAGTAGACAATCTCCTATAACAAAAGAATATATTAAGTACTAAATTACAATTTAAATTACATTGCAGAGATCAACGCAGAGCTCGGAACACAGTTCATGCTACCGTCGCGTACAGTTGTCTGACGAGAAGTCTGGGTGAGTAATGACGTCGCTTTGCTGCTCCGATTAAGAACTGGGTTTTACACGTGGCGCCATCTCATGAATAGAAGTTGAAGTATCTGTCGGAACGCCACATATATATATATCCACTCTGTTACCCGGCTCATTGATCTCATTTCTTTACACTTATACATTTGTAACTTATACACCTTTTGCTTTAAATGATTTAAAAATTATTATTTAAAAATGATTGAATTATGTTGTTCTTATCTTCCGGGTAAGGTTTTTTATGCATTTAGTAAATCTGTATGCAATATTTTTAGAATTATCAACAATTTTAAAGTTGTTTGTAGCGCTAAGCCTAATAAGTGTTTTGATGGCGGCCATTGCTTGTTTACATTTGAAACAGCAGGATAGTGGATTTGTTGCCAATCTAGAGAAACTTAGCTTCGCAACAACAAAGTTAACGCCTTCATTTATTATTGCGAATTAAATCATACTTAATCCTTTCAGGAATTTTTTCGAGGAAATAAGTGTTTAAGATTTAGTTCGTAATTTTTAATACAGATATTTTGAGTTTTTATGTATTTTTGCCTTCTCACGAAGAGAGAACTGAATTAATTGAGTGAGAAATACTCAATCGTCTGTGAAAAACTGTTTCTTTTTTGTTTTGTTTTCTTAATTTCTTTTATACATCATTCTAGATTTATTATAGTATTTGAATAGAACATGTGGCAACGATTAGATAATTCTTTAAATAATATAGATTTTATGCATTCTGAGTTATAATATGTGTGTGTGTGTGAGAGAGAGAGAGAGTATGGCAAAGCCTCGAGGGCTATCTGCCTAAGAGGAGGGATGCCTTCGTGGAGGACTTTCTAAGGGAAACTGGCTCGTATACACGTTACACATGGGGAAAACCACGAAAACGCCCATGCAGCCACAGCCCGTTCGCGGGATTCGAACCTCGGACCGAACTACCAGTGTTCAGCGACTTTACCGCTCGGCCGCTGGTGAGCTGAGTTATAATATGAACGAAATATAATACTGTTAAGTGAACTTAGCGCCAGAGTTTCGCTATGGTAAACAAATGGAGTGAATTTTAAAGAATGCATTTATTCTATTGTGGTTTATGCGCTGTCGGCGAAGTAGATTTATTTCAATGCAATAAGTTTAAATGAAATGCAAGAAAAAAATGCGTATAATTTTAATATTCCGTACAAGGAAGTCATGTGGTGTACACATCAGATTTTTTATATATATTTTAATAAAAGGATATGTGTTCCTTCGTTTTATAAGAAAAGGAACCCATTTTCCTTTCTAAACTTTTGAAAGTCGCCAATGCTTAAAAGATGATACAACGACGCTAAGGTAGTAACCCGCCTTAAAAAACAGATTCACTACAACAATTATTAGGTAGTTTGCGTACGTAGAATCCGTTCTTTTCGATTGGGGTTCAAATGATGGGTCTGACGCGCATGCGTGTTAATGTTGGTGCGAATAGATCGGCACCGCTGTTGCGAATAACATCGGCCGTTTATGGTACCCTACTATGGTACTGTCTATTTTAATTCTATATACAATAATACGCCACGGAATACACTTGATATAAATTACCTGGCCAAGATCCTAAATACAAACAAGCAAGTTATCCTTGCGGAAGATCTAAATGCTAAGAGTCAAGAGTGGTGTTGCAGAAGAACAAACAGAAATGGTGAGAAACTACTAGAATTCATCAACAACTACCCGGTCTATTTTTACTCGCCGAGTGAATACACGTACTTGCTACATAACCACCACTTCATTCCCCTTCAATCTTGAGGTTCTTCAAGAGCTCATTTCTGACCACTGCCCGGTTGCGTATTTTTACTTCCTCCGTAGGAAACGCTACCCGCGACTAAATTTGGCGATTTACGAGGTCTTGGCGAAATTGTGTGGCTAGCGCATGCGCAAAGATGGACGAACTATCGTGATCTATATCGTATTTTGTAGTGTGATACTTGATTGCCGATATTTCGTAATGGAGGGTTGTGTCTAATTGTGCATGTGCCAAACATAATTACTGAAGCAACAAACTTCATATGTGATTAGTGGGGGTATTAAATAAAGAAAAATGGCGGTTCATCCTTCAACAGAGTGTACTTACGGTGCTTTTTTTTAATGGCTTGACTACGTGTCGAGCTATTGGCAGTTATTAGCACTGCATATGGTTAGCATGGTCGCATTACAGTAAAGATAAATATTAGGTATACACGGGAAAAAAAAAAAAAAAAAAAAAAAAACGCCTTTAGATGAGCATGAGCTCATATGATATGATAGCAATGTAGGTAGAAGTGCTTTTTTTTCGGCTTATGGAATGCTGGAGTTGTACGTTACCATGTCTCAGCACCTATGCTATTACACCTTTCCTGTAAATTTGTGGGATTTAGTAAACCATAATATTTAATAATGATTATACTTGGTTGAAAGGGAACAATAAAATAATAATAATTCTTTCTAATTTAATAATTACTATTCTTAGTTTAGCATATATAGTTCAGTATTAATAACTCTGTAACTATAACATGTATTGTATATATTTACCTATTAAATAATTCTGTCAAGATATGTATTGTTTCTTATAATATATTAATAAAAAGTGGATGTATAAAAGTTAATAATTTATTCATTTTAACAGTTTTTAGTTAACTCATTTCATCTTCCTTTGTTTCCGTTGTCTAGTTTGTAACATATACAATCACTTACCAAGTGTGATATATTTTCCTTTATATATATATGGGGACATATCATGAGTGGCATTATATTCAAAATATGTATTTAAGTTTTAAAGGAAAATTCAATCTGAGAAATATTTTATCATGTAAGAAATGTGAATCAGAAGTAACATAGTTAGGTAATATATTTTGAAAGATCATTTTAAGTAATTATTACATTTATAAGTGTTCGGTTTATTTTAGATTTTAACATATACTTGAGTAAATTATTCTATCTCTTTAATAACAGATTTAAATAAATTATAAATATATCTCTTCTTACTTAGACATAAGTAATTATCATTTCTGTAACTTTTTCTTCATTAAGAGACTGTTAGTTTTCACACTTTAAAAAATTATATTATTTATAATTTAATAACTTGCCCTAATAAGACATAAAAAGTATATTTTATATGTTCCATTTAAAAACTGTTATTAGAAATGCAGTTATCTGCATGGAAAAGTGTTAAGATGAAAGAAACTGCAAAGAAAAGTGTTAAGATATGTGATAATTTGCTGAAGATAGCAACAATGTGATCAGCTAAGTCATCTTGGTTTTATTAGTGAACTGAGCCAAATATTCGTGTGTTATTTATTATTTGTTTATTACACTTTCTTATTCTCATTAAATAAATATAATTTACATGCCGTACAGCTTGGGTTGTGCATTTTTTCCAATACTAACCGTAGTCTTTGTGCATTGGACTGCAATATATAAAGCATTTGTAATGAAATCTAGAAAATGTTCCTTTTGATGTGATTTCAAAACAGAAGATGTATTTTATTTCCCACTCCTCTATGAAAGCATGCAGAACCTATTTATCGAGCCCTGTTTGACATTCTAATTCTGAGCATGTGCCACAGAAATTTTAAAAATTATGTACGATGTTCCATCGATTTAATTTAATGTCTGCTGGACTTGTTTTTGGCTGTCCTAAGCAGCATTTCCTAAACAATAAAACGTTGTTCAGACTATGAACATCCTTGAAAAAAGAAACTGTCACTGCAATTTTTTATATCCCTTGTATAGCATGGCTTTATACTGACTGCTGTTAAAGATATGGTACAAAGTCAAAGATCTAAAATATTCGTGACATTGGCAATTTCAGATTTCGGGATTTTGCTGCATATTAGATCTAAAATCCAGTAAGATGTTAATTATAAAATTAAAAATATGAAATGGTGATTTATGAAATAACAAAGTATGTATGACCTAAAGGGAATTAAAATGTACAAAAACGAAAAGCTCAATATTTATTTGTTTTCTTTATTAAGCATTTATTTCAATGTAAGTTGTTTAATTTTTGTGCTAACACTTTCTCTTTAATTCTATAGATAGAAATTCTTGTTCAATAGCAAAATTGCCTGGGATTTACAGAAAAAAAAAAAAAAAAAAAAAAAAAAAAAATGAGGAGGAAGCAGTGAAATTACTACAGAAGAAAGGGATTCCTCATAGCTGAAAATTTTGTAAAAATAATCCTGAAATGACGTCTTTTACTAATTAGGATACACCAAAATAAAGTTTCAATCTTAGATCTTGCTCAGAAAAAAGTCTTAGATCTCGCACTTGGTTTGAAGGATCGCATCTCGGCCGAGCGGTAAAAGTCACTGAACACTGGTAATTCGGTCTGAGGTTCGAATCCTGCGAACGGGCTGGCTACATGGGCGTTTTCATGGTTTTCCCCATGTGTGACACGTATACAAGCCAGTTTCCCTTAGAAAGTCCTCCATGAAGGCATCCCTTCCCTTAGGCAGATAGCCCTCGAGGCTTTTCCATAATCACACACGCATCTAAATTTCCTTAAATTTGTAATTTGCTGTAAAATTTATGTACCATTGGTATCATGGACTGACCTCAGTTTTGAGTTTTCTAATATGCAATACAGTTGTTGATTGGAACAATTATATGCGGAAATTTTTTTTAACCATTTTATATCTAGGTATGTCTTGTGCTTGTATCTGAAGTCTGTTAATAAATGTTATTTTATCAAATCCTAGTTGATTTCTCATTTAAACTACAACCTATAACTATCCTGAGTTGTCAAAGATCTGATAGTAAGAGATGCAATTTTTTTATGCAGAAAGAAGAACGAGGATCATTTTGTAGTATCTTAACCATTGGTTGAGTGTGTACTGTTCCTGTGATTTCAATGCCTGTTTGCTCACTGCACTGGCAATTCAGGTTATATTGTGTTATAGTTAGCATAAAATATTAAAATTAATATATTCAATAAACAAACATTTGTTTTCATACATTATCAAAGCATTTTGAAAAAACTGTGTTAGATCAGTATACTTTCTTAAAATTAAAGCATACATTTTTGCAGTCGTTACATTAAATAAAAATATTAAATAATAATTTCACTTTTTCATTCTAGAAAAATGAAAATCCATGCCTTCTTTTATAACCCTTCAAAAATCAGTTTAAGACCGTGTATAATAATGTATAAAGCAAAGTTGTATAAAGCAAAGTTGTGTTAGTCTTTGTAAAAAGCATAAAGGATTTAGTTATTATAGTCATATAATTCTGGAATGATAAATTTCCAAATATTAAAAATAAATATTTTTAATATTTAAAGATTGAGTGGGCTTTCTACTAAAAATACAGAACTTGCCATTGTTCAGCTATAATTTCATTTTTTCTTTCAAATTATTGAGGTCACATAAAAGATTTTTGAAGAATGAAAAAAAAAAAAAAAAAAAAAAAAAAAAGAGAATTGAGTACCACATATATTTTTGTTTTGATGCACTGTATTCATGTGATTAATCTGTATTTATTTTGAAAAGTTTAGAATGAGAATTAAAATGGTGCAGGTTGGTGGCATTTAAATTTCTCTTCACTTTGTGGCATTTGTGTATAAAGCAGAGCTTAAATTGCTCCGGTACTTCTCAGTTTTTGAGATAAATTATAATTTCAGCCCGAGCCCTGAATAAAAGGGCTTTTTTTATGCTAGTGACTTTTTTTATGTTTTTATGTTTACTTTTTTTATGCTAGTGACTTTTTTTATGTTTTTATGTTTACTTTTTTTATGCTAGTGAACCACAATTTTAGCACAGAAATTTTGTTTTAATAGTAAACATGCCTTAAAAATCCGATTTTAACTTCTGAATGCAAGCTTGTCTTTCCATCACACTCAAGCCTTGCACAGAGGTTGAGACTTTTGAGGAAAGAAAATCTCCCAATTATATGTCAAAGGCTTATTCTCCAGGATATGCAATAAATTTATGAGAGTGGTAAATTTGGGTAAATTTTGTATTCCTCAAAGAACTAAAAGTGACACCCTGGTCGTGCACGTTCCATGCTAGTGACTTCCTTCTGCAGAGCTGTAGGCTTTCTGAATAATGTAATCAAACGGAGGGACCACTGCTGCCATTTGTACCGAGAAGTCTTATGTTTATTCTCACGTTGTATTCAGGAAAAGTAATCAGGAAAAATTTCTGCTTGACGGTTAGAATTATATCGACAGGGCATCACGATCAGATAGTCTTGAACTCTTCCCTCTTTATCTTCAAAGCTACACTTTTCAGTTAAATTTTTTTTCAATACTCTCATACTTTTTCTAGAATTCTCACTATTCTCCTTAGTGGAGATTTAATCGTTTTATCTTTTTTCCTTGGTGTGCTGCAAAAAAAGACTGATACTTGTCATCCCTTGGAATAATACATTTTATGTATAATCAGAGCTTAAACTCAGACGGAGAATGGCTGAGCTGCTTCTTAGCATCTATTCTGGACAGTGCTTCAAATAAGACGAGGTCCGATACTTTTTTTTTTCTATTTAACTATTCAAAATTAATTTAAAAATTTATTAAATTTCTCTTTATCTTTACACTTTTTTAATTTAATTAATTAAATTAGCTAATTTGATCAAATTAATTAATTTTAATTTATTATTTAATTATTAGCTATTTTAATTAATTAATTAATTTTTTTCTTTCCTTCCTTACAGTCTTCCATAGGGCTCCGGCACTTCTAATTTTAGAAATTCAGCCCTGGTATATAGCATGGAACAGAAAGTCGTCAAGAGTTAATGGGAGCGGAAGAGGGGTAGGGGATCTTTGGATCTATCTTCTGGTCATTGTTTCAAAATGAGATAGAGATGGGCAAATTCATATTGTCACCTATAATGTGTCCAAGGTTTAAAATAATGACAGACATAACCAAGTGCACTCTTGGTTAATGATTTCGTAGATGTTTTTGAAGATACTATCACAGGAGTCTGTGATTATGTTTAGAATTTAACTAAATCAAAAGTTACTATGTTATTAATTCCTTCAACGTTCTATTAATTTATTATTAAATAATCAATTTTTTCCTTCTATCGTGTCTGAATAATTTTATATTCTGAAGCTGTCATTTCAATATACATATAGAAACTATAAATTTATTCATTATTCCATAATATAATGGGTGAATTAATACTATGTGTTATTAATTGCTTCAACATTCAATTAATTTATCATTAAATAATCAATTAGTTAAGTGATTTTTCCTTCTATCGTGTCTGAATAATTTTATATTCTGAAGTTGTCATTTCAATATACATATAGAAACTATAAATTTATTCATTATTCTATAATGTAATGGATGAATTAATATGCTTAACAGTTGCAATCTAATGTGCTTTCAGCTGTTGCAAAAAAATGCCTTCAAAGCTTCTTAACTAGGGCAATGAAAATAATGCCGATATCTTAAGTAAAATTCATTGTACGAAATATGAGGTTCTGAATATCACGAAAAGTAATAAAACATATTGCCCATTAGGTAGAACAATTCTATGTTCAGATACATGTTTATGAGACTGCCTTTATCGTCACCATTTTGACGGTAATTACTAACAGTGAATTCTGTGGATGTATAGCAGAATAAAAATATTATATTATTAATTGTTATTTTACCAGCACGAAAGTAGTTGATGAACACTTCTTTCATCGAATCAATTGCGCGTAAGCAATTCCACGCTTCAGCAACATTACATCGATGTGTATGTCGAAATGAAACTTTAATCAAAGTGCACAAATTCTTTTTTACATACTCATCACGACATCTTGTATACTCATTATTATTTTTTTAAATTCTGACATGCAAAGCAGCTAAACATTCTTTATTTCTGAAACTAGCCTCTTTCTTATTTACTCTTGCATGTTGACACACATAATCTTTCTTAAAAATAAACTTTGTTGTTTCCGATTTGCATTGTTTTGTTTTGGAAGATACAATTCAATGCACGTGGGAAACAGCTTCAAAATGTATTTCCCAATTCTCCCATCTATCTTCAATATTAAGATCACATCTGATCTCAAAGTCGAATTCCTCTCTTTTTCCGAACTCGGAAGACACTACTTCGTAGGAATATCCATCAAATAAAATTTTATAAAATTCATTTTCCACTTCGTTTGACATACTCGCAGCCATCACAAATTTGAAACATAAACCGACAGCGTTATTTCCTTTTGCGCATGCGCTTGGTGTCACAATTTCGCCAAAACCTGATAAATCGCCAAATTTAGTCGCGGGTTGCGTTTCCTAGGGAGGAAGTAAAAATACGCTGCCCGGTTATTGCGACCCTAGGCACCAGTAAGGATATCGAAGAGGATCTCATTAATACGACGGATTGGAAATTATTCCATAAACTACTAAATGACTGCCAGACTAATATTCACAGACTGCAGACGCCACATGACATCGACTCTGCTATCAACCAACTGACCATGGATATTCAGACTGCATATAAAAATTTCACCAGGAAAATACCTAGGCAGCAGATCGCAGACAGGTTACCAAGGCAGATAAGAGATCTTATCAAGGATAGAAATAGGTTAAGAAAAAGGTTTCACATCACGTGGGACCCCAACACTAAAAAGCAGATTAATAGAGTTAACAAGGAGATCAAGAAGCAAATTACTCATCACCGTAAAGACCTCTGGGACGAAAAAGTCGCAAACTTTAATGAGCTTAGTAACGCGTTTTGGTCGTTTGTGAAAGGATTGAAGAGCAAACCCACTATTAAAAAGCCAATCCATGTGGAGCACCGAATTCTCTAAATAATAAAGACAAGAGTTATAGTCTTGCTGATCATTTTGAGAAGCAATTCTTCCCAAACATTAATTCCCAAACATTCCTAATCAAGAGTTTTGGACTGAGGTTAGCTCCTGTGTTACTGACTGGACAAATGCACCTCCTATGCAAAGTCATCTTGAGCTCACTTCGTTCCGAGAAATTTTGGCTATTATTAAGAAACTCAGGAACAGGAAGGCGCCTGGTTTTCAAAACATCAATAGCGTCATGCTCAAGTGGCTCCCCTTAAATATCATTGCAAGATACATTGGCATTTTGAATGTATGCCTCTATAACAGTTACTTTCCTAAGATATGGAAGATCGCCAAGATCATTGTAATTCCGAAACCGAGAAAAGATCAGACAAAAGGGTACAGGCCCATCAGCCTGCTTCCCAGCATGGGTAAAATAATAGAACACATCATCTTCACCAGGATACGGCCTCATCTTGATAAGCTTTCGTTAGAGCAATTTGGATTTCGGAACGCCTTCTCTACCATCAGGCAACTGGTGCGGCTGAATGAATTTATTGGCAGTGCGCTTCATGACAAAAGATATGTTGCCGTAGTCATCCTGAACGTGGCGAAGGCATTCGACCGCGTCTGGTATGAAGTGTTTATTAACAAGCGTATTGATCTTAAATTCAGTAAGGAGCTGATCCAGATAATAAACTCCTTCCTTACGGATAGGACGTTTTTCGTGCACATGGGCATAGACTCCTCTGATAATAAGAAGAAAGTGATGGCTGGCGTCCCACAGGGGTCTATTTTAGGGCCCGTTTTGTATTTGCTTTACGTGGCTGATCTGCCTGCAGACAGGCCCGCGCCAAGCCTAATCGGTGTCTTTGTGCAAATGTCTAGTGAGCGCCTTTATATAGTGACGGCATTAAAGGGACATTACTTATGGTTAACACTTAAAATGAAGCATTATTAACATACTAATATGTAAAACCAAAATAATTACATTTTATCTTTTGGCTAAATATACAAACATTTTGTGCTTTGTTAAAACCCTCTCTCAAACATATTTATTGAAGCATTATACATACATTTATGTTATAAAAAGCCGCCCAACAGGTATAGTGGTTAGCGTTGCCGTGCCGAAGGGCCAAGTTCGAATCCCGGAGAAGACATGGGTGTTTATAAGTGTATAATGTCCGTGCGGCATGGGAGCATTCTAAATATGCAAGGCGAAAGTCTTCTCGAAAGGTTGATGGTAAGGGGAGGGTGTGCTTTCCATCAAAATTGCAGGCGAAACTGAGTTAAAACGCACTGTCACCGGTAAGGTGCTCAAGGCTGTTGCCAACGACTGGCGTATCTTACTCTCCTTGCCACCAGGAATTTCGTGGGCTTGGGCTGACTATAGGACAGACAAGTGAGCATTAGTTAACAACAACATGTTATAAAAAAGTAACACTGCAAGCGAAGCGAAATTAATATACTAAATGCACTGGATACCAACTATGTTGCTGAACACTATTTATTATCTTAAAATTAAAAACAAATTAATATACATATAAGTTTGCACTGAATAAATTGTTGTATGCAACTTAGTTTAAGAAAAGGTTCGAACTGTGATTACAACAGGGCACAAAAAGTGCTCCAAAATCCTTTTCTGCACAACGCTGTGTTGTCGACAACCATAAAGCGTAGAACTTCAACCGACGACGCTGCATTTCCTTTAAAAGTTTGCAAAAACTGCAGTTCATGCATTATATCTTTATATCGCTTTGATTTTTATCAGTTGATGTTTTTTGCTGTTTATGCAAAAGATCTATACTATTTATATCGCTTTGATTTTTATCAGTTAATGCTTTTTGCAGATTTTGACGTAAATTGAGCTGAACTTGTAAATATATGTGAACGAAAATATGTGATGCGCTGATTAAAAGGGGGCGCCGTAGACGCGTTTGACAAATTGCTTAGTTCGTATTTTTCGTCTACTGTTGCAATCGTAGTAATTTGTGTAATATTTATCTTTTTTGTTTTTTATTTGGTGATTGCTTGCTGTTATTTTTATTCTACATAAAAAAAGGTAAATGCAGTTACATATTATGTGAAACTTAGGTTAGCTTTTTAATTTAGAAAACCGACGATTTGAGCATAATTACTCGAATTTTTTTTTTTTTTTTTTTTTTTTACATGAACCATTTATTTATTAAATTAAAAAAAATATTATCTTTCGAGAAAAAACGATTGACATATTTACGGAGTACCGCTGAATTTAAAATATACCTATTTGAGATTTGAAGTGAAGTAAAAATGTACAAGGTATTTTGAAATCAAAAACTGGCCATTCTCCGATTTTTAGTTATGCGGAAAATCGAAGGAAAATGTTTCGTCATTTCATTATGTCTTAAATACATACTTTAAATTTGATTTATTTGCTTTAATAAACAAACAAGTACTACCATCTCCTTAAATTATTCGGTATTGATCTAATAGTTCATATATTTTCCAAGCAATGTTTTAAGACATACTCTTTTTTTTTTTTTTTTTTTTTTTTTTTTTTTTTTTTTTTTTTCAGAAGTAAGGTAAAATATTTCAAACACTGACTTTCCAAGTGTTTTACTCAATATTTCTTATAATAATTACTTTCTACTTTTATTTTTACTTCCAATTTTTATGCTTTCATTTTTCCCCATATGTTGGAAGAAAAACAGAAAAAAATGTCTAAGTATCAGAATGTAATGAAGAAAAGAAAGTGAGAGGAAAATAAACCAGAACTTTAATAAACCAGAATTTTAAAATTACTCAGTTTTCCAAAACCCCAAAGAATACCCAAGCTGACACTACTAGCACTAGTTTGTCCATCAACGTCTCAGCTACCACTGAAATTACCAAAAGAACCTAATAATCAGTAACAGTTAGAAAGTGGTTTCATGCGGGAATCACCTTTAGCTTCAATTCAGCCGGTCGAAAAAAACAGAAGAAATACTAATGAAAATCTACAACTTCTGAATTAGATATGCATTTACCTGTGCCTGATGATTCCGGATTATGTCCAAGTCCATTATTGGCATCCCAAGTTCAAGCCTTACTAGAAAATGGTCCTGGATATTACCAAAACCTGGTTTCAAGTTTCAGTTTCCCAAAAGACAAAAATGGACGTAAATTTCTTTAGATGTACTTTTTTCGAATCTTGCGAAACAACGGAAGACTTAAAAGCGATTGGTTGCTAAATTGTGCTGAAAAGAATTCTGTTTATTGTTTCTGTTGCAAAATGTTTAACAGTTTCAGCAACGTAAAATTGTGTAGTTTTTAATTTAGCGAATGGAAACTTAAATGAACACATAAAACTTCATGAAAAAAAATAAAACTCATTTCCGGAATCTGAATCTTTGGTCCGATTTCTTAAAACGATTAAGAAAGAACAAACCTGTTGATTCGGAATGGCAAAATTTATTAAAAAAAAAGAAACTAAGCATTGGCGCGATGTTATTGAAAGAATTATCTTATTCCCTTCAGTTTTTAGCCAAACAAAACTCGCAACAAATGGAAAACTCGCAAATTTTCCATTCAGCTCGATGAATCAGCTCTACCAAATAACAAAGCACTGCTCTCATTGCGTTACACGTTCGATTCCTTAAAGAAGAAATAATTTGCTATGAGTTATTATTTGCTAAAACTTTGGAACCCAATAGAAAAGTTGAATCGACACTTAATACCATGAACAAGTTTCTTTGGAGAGAAACTCCTGTTCGTAATAGTTTGCCAGATGCTACTGATGGTGCTGTAGCAATAACGGGTCATCTTAGAGGTTTCATACTGCATCTGAAACAAGCGGTATTAAATGTACTCGATGTGAATTGCGTTATTGATTGTCAGCAACTGGTTGCAAAAAATCTAAATGAAACCCTGCTTCATCACGTTAAAGTAATTAATATCATTACAAGCAATTCATTGCACGACAGATTATTTGGCCAACTTTGTAACAAATATGCTGAAGATTACAAGTGCTTGCTGCTGCACAAGAAGTTCGTTGGCTCTCAAAAGATGTTTGAACCTTTTTTTAATCTATTTAGCTCAGTACTGGTCTTTTTTAAAACTAAGAGACGAAAACCTGCATAAAATCTGATTACACTGAAAAATGACATCATTTATTTGGCAGACCTGTTTAAAATACTTAATAAAGTCAATTTACATCTTCAAGTTGATGAGTCGAATGTAATTAAAACAAAGATATCATAACGGATTTTGTGGAGAAACTTCCGTTCAAACGAAATTTAGATAGAAGTGAATACAGTCGCTTTCCCACAATGTCAGTAGTCTGCAAAAAAAGATTTACTTATACCGACAACATTTTGATGTTCTTCAAGCTGATTTTACGGAGCGATTCCAAGATATTTGAGACACTAATATACCAAGTTGGGTTTTAGATCCTTTCTGAAATGCAGACACAGTAGAATCATCAAATTTAGAAGAAGAAATCGCAGAACTCACAGCTTGCAAAGAACTGAAAGTAAAATCACTACTAGTTCTCTACCTTGGATTGTAAGCAAGACTATAAGTATACTAATGTTTGTACCATGAAGGAATTCTCGGAAATGAATGAAATTTATTCCTAGTATTACCGATAGTGAAGCAAATAAGTGATCAAATTTAGAAGACACAAAAACAAAAAGAACGTCGGAAATCAGTACTTTGTGTGTCTGAAACGCTCAGCGATGAGAGACTGTACACGCCGTGGCACTAAATAATACAGATTCTGAATGTAAGCCTTCAGCATTCCATATGATTTCGATTTGAAGCCTTAGTGTTACTGCCAGCTGTCCGAGAGAATCGCCGACCGATGAAATACCAGGCATTCTCAATGGGTCGCATATCCGGGGAATAAGCAAGCCATGGAAGAAGCGAAACCTATTGTGCCCTAAAGAAGGCTTGTGTAGCCTGAGAAACATAGCCATTATCCTGCTGAATACGCCCGGAGGCAGCGCTCGGAATGCGTCGAAGAATGGGGAGGATCTCTGGCTCCACAACTTCTCTTATGCAGCGATCACTGTTTAGGTTGCCCGCAGCCTGCATTATACTGCTGATCAACAATTATACTCAACAGCTCCCCACACCATGATGCTAAGCGTTTGTGCGGTATGATGCTGAATAACACACTGTGGACGTTCCCGTCTGTAACGTCTGATGCGTACTCTTCCATCAGTGTACTCCAGATTGGGGAGAGATTCATCGGAGAAAACAACTTGTTGCAACAGGGCACTCCACATACTCTGTTACCTTGCCCAGTGAAGTCATAGACATCTGTGATTCAAGGGAATTCTGCGTAGAGGGACAAGGGACTCTTGCGTAGAGGAACATTTGCACGCAGTTCAAGCTGCAGAAGTCGGCGATGAATCATGGAGCTAGACAACACAGCACTCGTAGCCGTGTTCCAACGCTATGTTAACACACGAGAGGACGTTGTACAATCCGTCACATGAGGCGATGAGGTGTCTGTTGTTCCATGCCGTTGTGCTATTGCGTAACCCAGTGCCAGGATTTCGCCTTGTTTAGTTCTCCTGTGTCCAAATTCTTCCAAACACTCATCACTCTGTAGAGTCATTAGGTTTATTTCGGAAGCAGCAGTGATGAAAACTTACGAAGGCCTTCGCCCGGGAATCGAACCACGGACCTCTGAAATACCGGCTCAATGTGCTGACCACTACACCACAAAGGCACGCTAAGAAGGCGGGAGAAATACCTTATATACCCCCCTTTTAAAGGGCGACTGGGGTTTTTAAGGAATTCAATTGACAAATCCTGGGTGGGGAGAAATCATCATCCACCACCCTTTTTTTAGTTCGGGTGCCACTGTAGAGACATTAGGTATTTTTTGGAAGCAGGCAAGATGAAAAATTAGCAAACGCTTTCGCCGGGAATCGAACCACGGACCTCTGGATACCGGTCCAGCGTGCTGAACCACTACACCACGAAGGCACGCTAGGAAGGCAGGAGAAATACCTTGTAACTCTTGTGGCATTACGCTGCGTGCGGGCTGCGATTGCTTGACACGAAGGTCCACCCTCTCGCATAGTGACGATGCGGCCTCGTTCGAACTCCGTTGTTTGTTGGTATGGCACCCTCTGCTGTTGACGAGGCATACTGACCACTAATTAAACGCTCACCACAGACAGAGGACGATTTCAACGCAATTTTACAGCCCTTTATATACATGGAACAAGCAACCGGTTCTCATTACACGCCTGCACAATCGCTTTGTAATTCGAATCATTTGCATGTTTTATCTCACTATACATTTACTGTAATTTTGGTTCAATTTGCATAATTCCTGCACGGTGTTGCAATTTTCGCAAACATTAGTGTAAATTTTAATTATTGCTCCTTCGTCATGCTTGGTTGAACGTGGTTTCAACGCAATAGCTAATTTACTGCTGTGTACATATGGGCTCATAATAGACTGAATGCGTACATAAATGATGAAACCAAATGGAACAAAATCAAAAGGAACACTTTGCAGTTTTTGGAACTTTCCACAAAAGTACTTGTATAGCTCTTGTTAATATCACAAAGTATAATCAGTAGTTATACAAACTGCTAAGAACATTAAACACAGCATAATGCAAAGCGCATCTAAAAAGGCGAAGCTCCTACGGAAATCTCTCAATACTCTAAACTCACGCTGAACTAAACAACTACTACTGAGAAACTGATGCTCTTCCCCAGTCTACCATAGTTTTGCCCCGCCGCCAAGAAATCTCTAGTCCCTTCAACTTCTCGAAATTACTGGAAGGCATATCAGGGCAGAGTACGTCTTTTTGTGACTTCTCGCCAAATTTGGCGATAAACAGTAGTAGCCAAAACCATCGCCAGCGTGGCAGTATGTCGTCAATTTAGAGAGATAGCCATTTACTGAATGTTAAATAGACTTGCCTTTGTGTTCTTATTTTTCCGGCAGAGCAACTTATCTATCAAGCGTTTTCTGTCACATTATATCCACACACACACACACACACACACACACACACACACAAAAAAAAAAAAAAAAAAAAAAAAAAAAAAAAAAAATTACAATTTTGCTAAAATTATTTACACATGTACAAATTCGTTAAATTGCCATTTTTCATAGGGGCAATTAATAATTTGATGACTAACGGCTTCGAATACAACGTCGTTGAGCCCGTTTAGGACTGTTTAGGTGACTAAGGTAACTGTAATTTAGGAGAGAGTCCTTTTCGCTGAATCGGATTCCATAACCACACCTTGTGACCTACGTTGAATCGATGTCTTGCAGCTCTCGTGTTGTGTCGAGTCTTTATCTTCTCCGTCGCCAAGTTGATTTGCTCTCATGCAAAATTGTGCATCGCTTCAAACTGTGCCTGGAGATCCTGGATGTACTCCTCAGGCGATGAAGACGCATCCGGAGGGCGACCAAATGAGAGATCAGAAGGCAGACGAAGGTCACGACAGAAGAGCATTTGGGATGGGAATAGCCGGTAGTTTCGCAGACAGCACTACCATAGGCATAAATAATTTCCAACAATATGTTCGGATTTGGCACAATTAACTACTATGGAAGAGGGAGCGTTAGAATTTTTTTTTTCTTGTAAACGGGACGATGGTCCAGAAAAGGCTGGGAACGTTTGGTTAAAGGGTTGTCTTAGATTGGTAAGCCCTTCCAGAAGCTTTGAGAAAAACACTCGCAGCACTTCGAAAAGCATTTTCCGAAAACTTCCAGTAAGTTGTCGGATTGGTAAAAAATCGCCAGTGGTTTTGTTTGGAGACGAAATTCTAGCCAAGGCTGGATAAGAAGGTTTTATTTACATTCTGGTTCCCCTTAAAGTACATTACAATTCAGATGTCAGTAGACTCAGAATTAAAAGCTGTATAATATCATACAAGAAATAAGCCTATAGAACATTAAGTAGCTCCAATTCAAAATTACATACAAAGTAATAACAATAACATTTATTTATTTTTTTAGAAAAAGCAGGAATTTCCTTTTCTTTTTTTTTCATCCAACATTCAGTTTACAACATAAGTTAATATTTAAATGTTCTTTTTTATCAATATGTTCCAAAGCTTTAATTTAATTTCGATAATGAATTTGTTCTGTTTCCGTTTGGTTTTTATTCGGGTTCGTTATTTCTGCTTAGTGTAGATTATGAAAACAACAAGAAGTAACAAAAAAAAAAAAAAAAAAAAAAAAAAAAAAAAAAAAAATGTATGCAAAGAAGATGAGATTCAAACTTTTATGGAGTTAAACTGTCAGTAACCCGTAAATCAGCCACTAGTTACAATTAGAGGATTATTAATTACAATCAAGTACAATTAGCCACTAATTAAAGTAAAATCAGCCACTAACCGAATCTTGAGGCACAATGGCCTCGAGTGACACAGTTTTTTCGAGAGAATCTATAAAATGTTAAACGTGTGAAATAATCCTTCACCTCTCCAGTACTTGCTTTCATTCGTATGGTTTCTGAAAAAATATAAAAATATTGGGCTGTTATTCAAATTTTTAAAATGTAGTTTCACTTCCCATGGTCACTATTTTAGGCTTATATTAGGTCTAGAAATCCGAGATGGAGATAGATGAGTTCAGGCATACTCGTGAAAAACTTTGCATTATTATTTTCAGTTGCTAATTATAAATAGTTAAAGAAATACGACGTTAACAATTAAAGATGGATCAAACATGGCCACTTTTATCCGAACATGTTTCTTATAAACGATTCGTCTAGTTTTTCCAAACAAATATTTCATAATGATTGAATTATTTCTCCGTTGAGAACTATAATTTTGGTTATTTCGCAATAATACACTAGCGGCCGAGCGGTAAAGTCGCTAAACACTGGTAGTTCAGTCTAGCGCTCGAATTCCGGCGAACGCTTGGCTGCATAGGCGTTTTCGTGGTTTACCCCGTGTAACGTTTATACAAGCCAGTTTCACTTAATCCTCCACGAAATTAACTCTTCCTTTAGGCAAATAGCCCTTGAGCGTTTTCCCATAGTTCAAAATAAAAGGAACAAAAACCAACCATTTCATAACGAACTATGATGAGAAAATGAAACTTTGAGAGATGAGAAAAAGAAAACAAGAGTTTTAGCTATGCGCCTCATTTACAAAATTTCATTTGTATCTTTTTAATAAATAGAGGTGCATTTTTAAAAACTGCATTTACAAAATTTCTTTTCATTGATAGCAAATTTCAAATTTTGCTTTAATTAAAAACTATAAATATTAAGCAAAACTTTTTTCTCTTCTCCTTTCCTCTTCTTATGCACGTGAAGGGTTTAGAACCATATTTAGATTCCAGAAAATTTAGTATTCCATCCTCTTTTAGCTCTGCTTTCACAAATGAAATAATACGTTATCTCTGACTACAGGTCACATTTCCGTAGAACTGGCAATGGAAATGTAATACGAGGAAAAAAAAAATTGTAGACGACCATAGAGCTAGTTAAAGTGGAGGACGGTTAAAGCAAGACCGGATCAGTGAAAGATTACTATCCAAATTTCTGCTTAAGTCAACATAGAGTTTACGATTGACTTTTGTTAAGAAATGAGCAACGAAGAAGCTTTAAGTAGGTTAAGTAAAGAATATTCAGAGTATAATAGCTGGGATAATATGCAGTGCGTTCTAACTTGTTAAACTTGCTTTGCCAACCTCTCATGCATGAATAGAATCTTGTAAACAGTTGGTTATTAAATGTTAACTTGGATTCTGGAGGGAAAAAAAGAAAAACAGCAGAGTGTTACTACATCACTTTCTTTTTGCTTCAGGAAAGTTGAAAGATGGCAAAATCTATTTGTCTGTTCCTATTTCTTCTATTTTGCTTTTTCTTCTCTGCTCTCTATACATTTCTCTTTCGGTTTGATTAACTTTCATATCCAGTCCAAGATCAGCAAGTAAAAGTCGTCAAGAACACCGGAACATTAAAATGTAATTTTCTTCTTTGTTATTTTTTTCATTGGATGGCCAGATCTTGAATTGCGTTCTGTCGACCTGATTAGACTCCCAAATCAAACTTGACTTCGTTTCATGTTCACAAAAGAACGAGATCAGAAATTCAAATTTCGTGGTCATGTTTCTGGCGCCCGAGGGACGCGATATTTGATAACTGGAATCACTTCAGTTTATCACTGTCCACGGAATCATCTTTCTTTTTTCCTTCCTTCTCCACGGCAGCAGTTGAAAGATGGAGGTATCTCTTTGTAAAATAATGTATACTGTTGATGAAATGTTCTATCCAAATTTGTGACTGTTTATTTGACTTTCTGAACTGTAGTTCTAAAGTGTCCAAACACAAAATTAAAAAAAAAAAAAAAAAAAAAAAAAAAAAGAAGAAGAATATTGACTATTATTATTAAGAAATAAGCACGGATGTATAGAAAATATGACAAAAGAGTGGGAGAAATGAATGGGAAATGTTGACGGAAGGCAAAGATGATGATTTAATGTTTATAAAACCTTCGAATATGTAAATGCGGCAATGATACAAGATAAACACACGAGAAGATGGATAATAAATAGCAAACAAATTACAATAAACACGTGAAGATATGAGGATATATGTTGGAAAAGTGCGGTTAATAACGGCTCAAAATTCGCGGAACTATCGTAGAATAAGTAGTGAAAATTCGCGAAACTTCGCGCTGCCTGGAATTTGCACTTACGTTTTCGAGTATAATTTTCGAGAAATTTAAACTAGCATTTCGATGAGAGATAATGCCTAACGGAAATAAAATAGCAACACAAATAACTAGTTCGTAACTAAATAAACTGTTTTATTAAATAAAATTTTGCAACTGCAATTTACATTTATTGACCAGTCAGATTCTAAGAGCAGATACATTAGCGTTATTTTAGGTTAAGATTACTTTTTTAGATTCTGTTTTTATACATTTTATTACACATAACACAGATTTTCTTTTCCTTTTTTTTCCCCTTTCAGCCCGAAAGGACATTTAGTTCGAAAGAGCTATGAGTCTCAACACGGGACTTTTCGTCACCCGATATAAACGGTTGTATCATTTTTCAAGTTGTTGCCACCAAATATTAGCGCCTTGTGTTATTTTTAAAGAAATTAAATAATGAATTGTGAAAAAAGGATGGTACCTAGGACCATCAAATTTTGAATAACGTAGTCCTTCATCCAAACATGGGCACTTGGAAGCCCGAATTTCGAATTTTATGGTTCATATTTTCTAAACCTTTAAGGAATTTTTAAATAACAAACCGATTTTAAAGGAAGCAGTGGCAACACTGTACGGAATAAAACTGTTTGGAAACTATAACAATTTCGGACATTTTCGGCTTTCCCGTAATTATAAAAAATTCCCTAAAATCGGGGAAAAAATCGCCGTTATTCGTGCCCTGATTCGTGCCACAGTAAAATAACTTTCCTGATGATTAAGTATATCATAAATCGGGGGCCCCATTTATTTGATCTAACTGTGGTAAAAACTATTTTGGATAACATATAATTTTCATAAAAAGAGGAAAAATTATGTGGTTTCACCACATCATTTTCGATTTTCTTCCACCATTTTTCGTTCGATGTCTCCTTAAAACTTAAAGAAGAAATTCTTAATTTCAGAAGTGCAAATAATTGAATAAGTTACTTGTGATTAATTAGGGAAGACAAAGATGTTTTTGGAAACCAGATATTAGCTAATGGATTAAATTCAAATAGATAAAACGCACTCTCTGATGACGTATAAATCTGGAATTAATTAAACAGCTATACCATTTAATTATTTGATTATTACTTTTCAATTAAAAAATTGCTTAGTTTTGGGATAAATTCTCTAATAAAAAACTGTACTCTTAGTCAAAGCTTTTTACAGTCTCTTATCTTTAAAAATGTGAATAATTATTAGTCCAAAGGGGCTTTGTCCCTGAAGGAGTATTGTTTTCGTTTTGCGATTTTGCGTTGAAAACTTTAAAAGTCTGTATCATATTTCAAATCGTTGCAACAAATGCTATCGCCCTGTATTATAATTGAAGAAATTAAATAATAAAGAATCTGCATAAATGTATGTATGTTTCTTGCATTGTGATAAAACAACGGTATCTAGAGCCATGCAGTTTTGAATGACGTAATCCTACTGCGAATATGGGCATCTGAAAGCACAAATTTGAAATTTGGAATTTGTTTTATTATCAATTTCATATTTTGTAAAACTTTAACGAGTTTTTGATTAACAAACTTAACGATTTAAAAGAAAGCAATAGCAACACTCTACGGGGAAAAACCTTTTTATCTCTAGCGCGCGCAACTTTGTGTCGGAAATTCTAAAGATATGATTATTTTAAAATTATTTTGCGACATTGCTGTTGAACTGAATTTTATGGTTTAAGTGCAAAGAACATGATATTTAATAAATAAAAGTAACACACAAAACGTTAAAAAAATGCCCCTTTGGACGTAATTTAAAACCTGAAACCTTTCAGATTTTTTTTTAAATTTTAGATTTTTTTTAGAACATAATTTTTTTGAACAAAATTGCCTGGATAAGTAACAATTTATTTCAGTTATACGTATACACACATATATAATGTAAAATGTGTGTGTGTGT